>NC_057794.1:217431208-217599334 GCF_018294505.1 Triticum aestivum | reverse complement strand
CCCTCCACCAAGGGCCACGAAATTCCCCTCTCTTCCTCCATATATACAGCCCTTAGGGCACCGTTTAGATTTTGGGTTTTGTTTAGATTAAAGTTCGCCATAGCTGCAACATCGCGAACTTCGTTTGTGTTCAACGACCAGACAAAGGCGTCACAGAACCCCACCTTGATCAATAAAGCTTTCATCTTATATTCGCAATATCCAGATTGCAATCTCAGTTTCTTGCTTGTTCTTCGTTTGCTTGCAGGAAACAGACCCTCGTGGTCAGGTTGATCGTGCTCCGACGTGGTCAATAACCTCTCGGAGTTGGTTTAGCGATTGCTAAGGCGCGATGTCCTCGCACGTTCGTAGTCGGATCGTCAAAGTCGACTGCCACCAAAGCGATATCCATCATCTCATCGAAAGATCGGGACACCTCCGCCTCTATCAAAAGGTGTCGAGTGAAGTCCACTCGACCTACCATTCACTCGGAGACCTCTCTTTATCTAGGTCACTCGACCATGAAACCACTCGACATATAAGAAGACCTAAAGCCGCTCTACGCAGCAACGGTCGGGTATTTACTCATATACTTAATGATCATTTGTAGCACTTCAATACAGGCGTTACCTGTAACGCCACCTCTTTATGTACATTGAATCCTATGTAACAGAGGGGAGCTGGGGTCCTGGCGCACTCTATATAAGCCACCCCCCTCCTCTGGGACAAGGGTTCGCACCCCTTGTAACTCACACGCTCATAATCCAGTCAACCGCCTCCGGGCTCCGAGACGTAGGGCTATTACTTCCTCTGAGAAGGGCCTGAACTCGTAAATCTTGCGTGTACAACTCCTCCATAGCTAGGATCTTGCCTCTACATTCCTACCCCCCCATTCTACCGTCAGACTTAGAACCACGACAGTTGGCGCCCACTGTGGGGCAGGTGTCTTAGCGACTTGTTCGAGAAGTTGCAATTTTTCCGATCCCCTTCCTCATGGTTTCAGGCGGAGGTTTGGCTGAGGGCCACGAGATCCGTCTTGGCGCGCTCGTGTTTGTCACTGACGACTCCGCTTGGCTTCAGGAGGCTCCACTCGACGTCGACGCACTCCCCGTCTGTGGGGCAATGCACTTTCACGCGTGCGTCTGCGGCGTCCTCCTGCGGCAGCCGTCAACCCAGTATCGGTCGGCTCCTGTAGCTTCCCCCCTTCCTGCTGCCCGCTGGAGCAAACGTTCCAGTCGATCGAGGCGTCAGCGGTGGGTGAGGCATGCGGTGGCTCGCTAGTCGGCCACCCCCCAAGTCACGGCAATCGAGCCCGACGAAACTCTCTATGGCCTGTTCGATCTGTCGACTGGCTCCGTAGAGACTGCATCCGAGTGCGACAGCAGTGACCCTGCGGCGGAAGTTTTGATGGTCAATGGACCACACAGTCCTCCTGGCTTCACCCTGAAGACGGAGGTGATGGTGGCGGTGATCCGTCGCGTGTCCACGAAGAGTACCGACCTGAACCCCTCTCTTCACAGAGGAGGGAGGAACTTCGCCGTCGGAACATGGATGCACTTCACACTCCTATCGTTGGAGAAACTCCTGAGGCCCAGGCCTTGGAAGAGGCGCGCCTGGCCAACTTGGCTGAGCCCACTCGTCTGGAGAACCTCCAGCGCGCACTCGACGAGCGTGCTCGACAGCGTGCTCCCGAATCGAGTCGACGTCAACTTTATCCACCTCCGACTCAGGTATACCGAACTCCAATCCAGAATCTTGCAGCTGTGGCCTGAATAGCGGAGTCAATTCAACCTTCTCAGTCAGAAGCTGGTCGAGGTTTGGTGCAGATCCGGGCTTTGCTCCGAGCCGCGGGAGAGCAGAATACAGTAATATCTCAGTCGCAGAATAGGATTCACAGCAGATCCGTAGTTGCAGACACAGTCCAGTTGGCTCACAGCCCGAGATCGCCCCCGAGGCGTGAGGGACGTGGAGACCGACAAGATCAGTATAGAAACCGTGAGCAGTATGATCACCGACTCGATCACGATGATCGTCGTCGAGGGCCCACGCCTCCCCCAAGGAGTGGAGCATACGTGCCTCGGCAGCAGGATGACAGACGCCCTCACAGTGGTGGGCGAAGGATTCCATTCGACCCCAGGGAACCAGGCTTTGATGCGAGATATATTCTCGTTCAGGGTTTGGTCAACAAAAATAGATCTCACAGAGAAGGCCCCGACAGAGATTTTCCAACCAGCAGTAGAATGCATGTCTCAGGCCCAAAGTGCTTCAGCAGAGCCATCAGGGCTGCGGTGATTCCTCCCAACTTCAGGTTGGCGACTGGAGTCAGTAAGTTCACTGGTGAGTCCAAGCCTGACACTTGGCTTGAAGATTACCAAGTGGCTGTACAGATCGGTGGCGGCAATGATGAAGTGGCCATGAAGCACCTTCCTTTGATGCTAGAGGGCTCGGCCAGGGCGTGGCTGAATCAGTTAGCTCCTGCTAGTATTTATACTTGGGAAGATCTTGCTCGAGTATTTGTCAGAACATTTGAAGGTACTTGCAAGCAGCCAACAGGGTTGACAAAATTACAGTGTTGTGTTCAGAAACCGAATGAAACTTTGAGGGATTATATCCAGAGATGGATCACGTTGCACCACACAGTGGAGAATGTGTCAGATCATCAAGCAATTTGTGCCTTCAAAGAAGGCGTTAAGTATCGGGAGTTGAATCTGAAATTCGGTCGGTCAGGAGATATGACTCTGAATCGGATGATGAAGATTGCCACCAAGTACGCTAATGGTGAAGAAGAAGACCGACTCCAGAGTGGCAAGCACAAAGCAGTCGCCCACAAAACCGGAGGAGGAAACTCCAGTCGAAAGCAGAAGCGCAAAGCCGAGCCAGCCGCTCCTGGTGAAGCCTTAGCCGTGACTCAGGGGAAGTTCAAGGGGAAACCCAAAGGACCGTGGAACCCCAAGAAAGTAAAAGATCAAGATGGAAATGATGTGCTGGATTTACCATGCCACATTCACACCAAGAAAGATGAGGAGGGTAATTTCATTTACCCAAAGCATACCACTCGACAGTGTCGACTCCTAATCCAGCAATTCTGAGAGAAACAGCCCAAGGAAAAGGAGAAGGAAGCGGACAAAGTTGAGGATGAGGAAGAGGAAGATGATGGTTACCCCCACGTAAATTCCACTCTGATGATTCTTGCTGATGTTGAGAGCAAGAGTCGACTGAAAGTCATCAACAGAGAAGTGAACATGGTCGCTCTAGTGACACCCAGTTATTTGAAGTGGTCTCAGACTGCCATTACATTCGACCAGTCCGATCACCCAGCGCACATAGCCACCCCTGGGAGGCAAGCGTTGGTGGTCGACCCAGTGGTCGAAGGCACCCGATTGACTAAGGTTCTGATGGATGGTGGCAGTGGCCTGAATATACTGTATGCGGAGACGTTGAAAGGAATGGGCATTCCGATGTCCAGACTCAGTGAAAACAATATGAGTTTCCATGGAGTCATTCCAGGAAAGAAGGCTGAATCACTCGGCCAGATTGCTCTTGACGTGGTTTTCGGTGATTCCAAGAATTACCGCAAAGAAAAGTTGGCATTTGAAGTTGTGAATACCAAAAGATGTAAGGTTGATAATGATAGTCCCACATACTTGTGGCACTGCCGCCTTGGTTACATAGGTGTCAAACGCATGAAGAAGCTCCATGCCGATGGACTTTTGGAGTTTCTTGATTACGAATCATTTGACACGTGCGAATCATGCCTCATGGGTAAAATGACCAAGACTCCGTTCTCAGGAACAATGGAGCGAGCAACCAACTTATTGGAAATCATACATACTGATGTGTGCGGTCCAATGAGTGTTGAGGCTCACGGTGGCTATCGTTATGTTGTCACCCTCACTGACGACTTGAGTAGATATGGGTATGTCTACTTAATGAAACACAAGTCTGAGACCTTTGAAAAGTTCAAGGAATTTCAGAGTGAGGTTGAGAATCAATGTGACAGGAAAATCAAGTTCTTGCGATCAGATCGTGGGGGAGAATACTTGAGTCACGAATTTGGCACACACTTAAGAAAATGTGGAATAGTTTCACAACTCACGCTGCTTGGAACACCTCAGCGTAATGGTGTGTCCGAACGTCGTAATCACACTCTATTAGATATGGTGCGATCTATGATGTCTCTTACCGATTTACCACTGTCATTTTGGGGCTATGCTTCAGAGACTGCCGCATTCACTTTAAATAGGGCTCCGTCGAAATCCATTGAGACGACACCGTATGAATTATGGTTTGGGAAGAAACCTAAGCTGTCGTTTCTAAAAGTTTGGGGATGCGATGCTTATGTCAAGAAACTTCAACCTGAGAAGCTCGAACCCAAATCGAAAAAATGCGTCTTCATAGGATACCCTAAAGAAACTATTGGGTATACCTTCTACCTCAGATCCGAAGGCAAGATCTTTGTTGCCAAGAATGGGTCCTTTCTAGAGAAAGAGTTTCTCTCGAAAGAAATAAGTGGGAGAAAAGTAGAACTTGATGAAGTATTACCTTTTGAACCGGTTAGTGGCGCTGCTCAAGAAAATGTTCCTGAGGTGCCTGCACCGACTAGAGAGGAAGTTAATGATGATGATCAGAAACTTCAGATCAAGTTGCTACTGAACTTCATAGGTCCACGAGGACACGTTCCGCACCAGAGTGGTACGACAACCCTGTCTTGGAAATCATGTTGTTAGACAACGGTGAACCTTCGAACTATGAAGAAGCGATGGCGGGCCTGGATTCCGACAAATGGCTGGAAGCCATGAAATCCGAGATAAGATCCATGTATGAAAACGAAGTATGGACTTTGACTGACTTGCCTGATGATCGGCGAGCCATAGAAAATAAATGGATCTTTAAGAAGAAGACAGACGCGGATGGTAACGTAACCATCTATAAAGCTCGGCTTGTCGCTAAGGGTTATCGACAAGTTCAAGGGGTTGACTATGATGAGACTTTCTCACCCATAGCGAAGCTGAAGTCCGTCCGAATCATGTTAGCAATTGCCGCATTCTATGATTATGAGATATGGCAAATGGACGTCAAAACGGCATTCCTTAATGGTTTCCTTAAGGAAGAATTGTATATGATGCAGCCGGAACGTTTTGTCGATCCTAAGAATGCTGACAAGGTGTGCAAGCTCCAAACGCTCGATTTATGGGCTGGTGCAAGCATCTCGGAGTTGGAACATTCATTTTGATGAGATGATCAAAGCGTTTGGGTTTACGGAGACTTATGGAGAAGCCTGCATTTACAAGAAAGTGAGTGGGAGCTCTGTAGCATTTCTCATATTGTATGTGGATGACATACTGTTGATGGGAAATGATATAGAATTCTTGGAAAGCATAAAGGCCTACTTGAACAAGTGTTTTTCAATGAAGGACCTTGGAGAAGCTGCTTATATATTAGGCATCAAGATCTATAGAGATAGATCGAGAAGCCTCATTGGTCTTAAAACAGAGTACGTACCTTGAAAGACATTGAAGAAGTTCAAAATGGATCAGTCAAAGAAGGGGTTCTTGCCTGTATTGCAAGGTACGAGATTGAGCACGGCTCAATGCCCGACCACGGCAGAAGATAGAGAAAAGATGAGTGTCGTCCCCTATGCCTCAGCCATAGGGTCTATCATGTATGCTATGCCGTGTACCAGACCTGATGTAAACCTTGCCGTAAGTTTGGTAGGAAGGTACCAAAGTAATCCCGGCATGGAACACTGGACAACGGTCAAGAATATCCTGAAGTACCTGAAAAGGACTAAGGATATGTTTCTCATTTATGGAGGTGACGAAGAGCTCGTCGGAAAGGGTTACGTCGATGCTAGCTTCGACACATATTTGGATGACTCTAAGTCACAAACCGGATACGTGTATATTTTGAATGGTGGGGCAGTAAGCTGGTGCAGTTGCAAACAGAGCGTTGTGGCGGGATCTACATGTGAAGTGGAGTACATGGCAGCCTCGGAGGCAGCACAAGAAGCAGTCTGGGTGAAGGAGTTCATTACCGACCTAGGAGTCATACCCAATGCGTCGAGCCCGATGACTCTCTTCTATGACAACACTGGAGCTATTGCCCTTGCCAAGGAGCCCAGGTTTCAGAGGAAGACCAGGCATATCAAGCGTCGCTTCAACTCCATTCGTGAAAGTGTTCAAAATGGAGACATAGAGATTTGTAAAGTACATACAGACCTGAATGTGGCAGATCCGTTGACTAAACCTCTCCCTAGAGAAAAACATGATCAACACCAGAACTGCATGGGTGTTCGATTCATCATAATGTAACTAGAATATTGACTCTAGTGCAAGTGGGAGACTGTTGGAAATATGCCCTAGAGGCAATAATAAAATGGTTATTATTATATTTCTTTGTTCATTATAATTGTCTATTGTTCATGCTATAATTGTGTTATCCGGAAATCGTAATACATGTGTGAATACATAGACCACAACACGTCCCTAGTGAGCCTCTAGTTGACTAGCTCGTTGATCAAAAGATAGTCATGGTTTCCTGACTATGGACATTGGATGTCATTGATAACGGGATCACATCATTAGGAGAATGATGTGATGGACAAGACCCAATCCTAAGCATAGCTCGAAGATCATGTAGTTCGTTTGCTGTAGCTTTTCCGAATGTCAAGTATCATTTCCTTAGACCATGAGATTGTGCAACTCCCGGATACCGTAGGAGTACTTTGGGTGTGCCAAACGTCACAACGTAACTGGGTGACTATAAAGGTACACTATAGGTATCTCCAAAAGTGTCTGTTGGGTTGGCACGAATCGAGATTGGGATTTGTCACTCCGTATGACGGAGAGGTATCTCTGGGCCCACTCGGTAATGCGTCATCATAATGAGCTCAATGTGACCAAGTGGTTGATCACGGGATCATGCATTACGGCACGAGTAAAGTGACTTGCCGGTAACGAGATTGAGCGAGGTATTGGGATACCGACGATCGAGTCTCGGGCAAGTAACGTACCGATTGACAAAGGGAATTGTATATGGATTAATTGAATCCTCGACATCGTGGTTCATCCGATGAGATCATCGTGGAGCATGTGGGAGCCAACATGGGTATCCAGATCCCGCTGTTGGTTATTGACCGGAGAGGCGTCTCGGTCATGTCTGCATGTCTCCCGAACCCGTAGGGTCTACACACTTAAGGTTCGGTGACGCTAGGGTTGTAGAGATATTAGTATGCAGTAACCTAAAAGTTGTTCGGAGTCCCGGATGAGATCCCGGACATCACGAGGAGTTCCAGAATGGTCCGGAGGTAAATATTTATATATGGGAAGTCCAGTTTCGGCCATCAGGAAGGTTTCGGGGTCGCCGGTATTGTACCGGGACCACCGGAAGGGTCCTGGGGGTCCACCGGGTGGGGCCACCTATCCCGGAGGGCCCCATGGGCTGAAGTGGGAGGGGAACCAGCCCCTGGTGGGCTGGTGCGCCCCCCTTGGGCCTCCCCTGCGCCTAGGGTTGGGAAACCCTAGGGGTGGGGGCGCCCCCCACTTGGCTTGGGGGGAAGCCGCCCCTTGGCCGCCGCCCCCTTGGAGATTCATCTCCTAGGGCCGGCGCCACCCCAAGGCCCCTATATAAAGAGGGGGGAGGGAGGGCAGCCGCAACCCCTTGCTCTTGGCGCCTCCCTCTCCCTCCGTAACACCTCTCCTCCCCGCTTGCGCTTGGCGAAGCCCTGCCGGGATCCTGCTGCATCCACCACCACGCCGTCGTGCTGCTGGATCTTCATCAACCTCTCCTTCCCCCTTGCTGGATCAAGAAGGAGGAGACGTCTTTCCAACCGTACGTGTGTTGAACGTGGAGGTGCTGTCCGTTCGGCACTTGGTCATCGATGATTTGGATCACGATGAGTATGACTCCATCAACCCCGTTCTCTTGAACGCTTCAGCACGCGATCTACAAGGGTATGTAGATGCACTCCTCTCTCCCTCGTTGCTAGATGACTCCATAGATTGATCTTGGTGATGCGTAGAAAATTTTAAAATTCTGCTACGTTCCCCAACATCTATCACCCTAGGAGCATGCGCGTAGTACTTTGTTTCGATAACTAATAGATTTTTGCAATAAGTATGTGAGTTCTTTATGACTAATGTTGAGTCCATGGATTATACGCACTCTCACCCTTCCACCATTGCTAGCCTCTCTAGTACCGCGCAACTTTCGCCGTACCATAAACCCACCATATATCTTCCTCAAAACAGCCACCATACCTACCTATTATGGCATTTCCATAGCCATTCCGAGATATATTGCCATGCAACTTTCCATCGTTCCGTTTATTATGACATGCTTCATCATTGTCATATTGCCATGCATGATCATGTAGTTGACATCATATTTGTGGCAAAGCCACCGTTCATAATTCTTTCATACATGTCACTCATGGGTCATTGCACATCCCGGTACACCGCCGGAGGCATTCATATAGAGTCATATTTTGTTCTAAGTATCGAGTTGTAATTCTTGAGTTGTAAGTAAATAAAAGTGTGATGGTTATCATTATTAGAGCATTGTCCCATGTGAGGAAAGGATGATGGAGACTATGATTTCCCCACAAGTCAGGATGAGACTCCGGACGAAAAAGAAAAAAAAGAAAAAAAAGAAAAAAAAGAAAAAAAGAGGCCATAAAAAAAGAGAAGGCCCCCAAAAAAAGAAACAAAAAAATGAGAGAAAAAGAGAGAAGGGGCAATGCTACTATCCTTTTACCACACTTGTGCTTCAAAGTAGCACCATGATCTTCATGATAGAGAGTCTCCTATGTTATCACTTTCATATACTAGTGGGAATTTTACATTATAGAACTTGGCTTGTATATTCCAATGACGGGCTTCCTCAAATAGCTCTAGGTCTTCGTGAGCAAGTAAGTTGGATGCACACCCACTTAGTTTCTTTTTGAGCTTTCATACACTTATAGCTCTAGTGCATCCGTTGCATGGCAATCCCTACTCATTCACATTGATATCTATTGATGGGCATCTCCATAGTCCGTTGATACGCCTAGTTGATGTGAGACTATCTTCTCCTTTTTGTCTTCTCCAAAACCACCATTCTATTCCACCATAGTGCTATGTCCATGGCTCACACTCATGTATTGCGTGAAGATTGAAAATTTTTGAGAACATCAAAAGTATGAAACAATTGCTAGGCTTGTCATCGGGGTTGTGCATGATTTAAATATTTTGTGTGATGAAGATAGAGCATAGCCAGACTATATGATTTTGTAGGGATAGCTTTCTTTGGCCATGTTATTTTGAGAAGACATGATTACTTTGTTAGTATGCTGAAGTATTATTATTTTTATGTCAATATTAAACTTTTGTATTGAATCTTATGGATCTAAATATTCTTGCCACAATAAAGAGAATTACATGGATAAATATGTTAGGTAGCATTTGATAGAGGCGAGGGTGTCCCGATCTTTCGATGAGATGATAACTATCGATTTGGTGGAGACGACTTTGACGATCCGACTACAAACGTGCACGACGTTGCGCCTTAGCAATCGCTAAACCAACTCCGAGAGGTTATTGACCACGCTGGAGCACGATCAACCTGACCACGAAGGTCTATTCCTGCAAGCAATTGAAGAACGAGCAAGAATATGATAAAGCAATCTGAATATTGCGAATATATATGAAGTATTGATAATGGTGGGGATCCGTAAGCGGTCTTGGTCTGGTCGTTGGACACAAACGAAGTACACGAAGTTGCACTGGCTAACTTTTAACTAAACAAATCCCAAGGAAAAAGCTACTAGATGGATCTACTTATATAGGAGCAAGGGGTGGCGGCCAAGGAGGTGGGAGGATGTCCCAAGGCAGCCTAAAACTAGCCCTAGGTCGTACAAGGCTCATGGGCCCAAGTGGAGGTGATGCAACACCTTTGGGCTTGTAGTTTGACTCAGATTCTGCTGCAACATCAGATTGTTTCGTCCGTAACTGAACGCTCCGGACGAATTTGAAGGTGAATCTAGTTTCCAACAAAAAAAGAATCACCCAATTCGGAGTCCGTATGAAAAAGTTGTTGGCGTTTTGAGTCAGGTATGTCTGTGCAGTCCGAATCTGAATCCAGAACGTGAGAGACTTGGACTCTATCTTCTCTTGGCCCAAAAGTGACGTGAGAGGACTTTTTGAACACAACCTAAACATCTCCTTTTCCCTTATCTTCATATGTGGATTGTACAAATGTCCCATACACCTGCAATTAGACAAAACACAAAAGTGTGTGAAGTATTTTTGTTCTGGATAACATAAATAGACTATTGAATAGTTTGCATTAGAAATCACCTGACAAATATGCATGTATGCAATATTTTTGGTCGTATCCAAGGTAGTCATGTCCTCATCATCCTCCCCTTTTTGAAAACAAAGCCGTCCTCGGCATTGCTTAATCTGAAATGTGGCTAACAAAAGAGACAAGGTGTACATGTTGTATATGTATATGTCATCCATTTTAACTTCCCTTGATTTTTGCACATATGTCACATGTATACATGAGTAACTTTCATTGTTCATAAAATCTAAAGCCAAAAAATTATCACAAGAAGTAGAAGGCATGAAAATATTGCAACTCAGTTTGCACATATAAGTGAAGCTCTTATTCACTTCAAAAGATTGGCAATGTTCATCATTAAACCATCCTAACTTTGATGAATAAACCTTACTTGCATCAAATTTACATGCTACAACATGCTTAAATAAGCAAACATGCAATAAGTCATTGGACACAGAATCATCATCAAGATTAGAGGTCATATCAAAATGATTAAACATTGGTTCTTTTGCATCAATAGTTAATTCAATGGGTGCACTCAAAATTGTTGATATTTCAATTGTTTGATCACATGATGCATTCATGACAGTAACCAGAGTCTCTAAAATAGGTGGTGTGCTCAAATCAATAGGTAACTCAACACATGATACATTCAAGTTAACTAGGCATGCTTCATTCTCATGTGAAGTTATATCATCAAGACCTTTACTGTTACCTCGCAGAGATGTAGCTGATGTAGGTACGGACGTTGACAATGTACCATACTCTTGAGATGATATTGCGCTCACAATCTGAGGTGGGGCTGCACTAGTAGGTGCAATAGTGGAGTAACCAACCGGCGGTGGTGAGCATGAACTGGAATAGTAGTTGTTGTAGTCACCCAATGCATCCTCCTGTATTTGTCTCTCAAAGGTACAAGCACGGACATACATACCAGTAATGCAACGAGGAATATACTGAAATCTTGCCTAAATATCAGGGTTCAAACCACCAAAAAATCTATTCATTGTATCATCCTCAGATTCTTCTATGTCACAATGATGCATATAAGATTTGAGCTCTTGGTAGTAAGCATGAACAATGTTACTGCCTTGTTTTAATTGCTCCAATTTGCGACGCAATTCACGATGATAGTAAGGAGGAAAAAATTGTTGTCTCATTACAGCTTTCAAAACTTTCCAAGTTGTGGGTTGGTTATCAATGTTTTTCTTACAATGTACACTCCACCAAACAGAAGCAAAACCAGTAAATGCTCTAATGGTAGCTCGTACTCTCTCAAGTTCAGAAAAATCATGGTGACTAAAAACTTGTTCTACTTCAAGCTCCCAAGCTAGATAAATAGCAGGATTAAATCTACCCTCAAATGATGGTAAAGAGATAACCTGACCATATGCTTGTGTGTGTTGTCCCAACTCTCGTGATGGTGAAGATGTGTCCGTCATCCAAGAACTTCTATCTCTGGAACCTGTCATGATTAGTAGAAACAAGAACCAAAATTCGAGAATAATGTTCCTATGAACTACCAAGATGTGGTTGTAAAGTGCTCACAGTAAAGCAAATATCAATATCTTACAAGTTCTTACCATGCGGCAGGTGGTGACAGGCAACCAGCGGTGTCAAATAACTCCGAAGATTGTGTAAAACGATTGCCAGGGGAACGTACGTATACACGGTGTAGAAATATGTGGAGCTGGGTTGGCTATATATGGTCGCAAAAGATTAGCAATAATCAATTCAGAGATGCAATGTTGAATAAACGCTCAACGACGGTACTGTGCTGGTCCTAGGCTAGACCAAACTAGAGACACGAGCCTAGAACACTAATGAGGTTGATGAGGACATCAATACAATTGTTACACCCACAGCCCCTGCTGCTATACATACTGGACCAATTACTAGAGCTCGTGCACGCCAACTAAATTACCAGGTACTTTCGTTTCTTGGTAATGATTCTAATGTTCATGAGAATATGATGCTGCCTAAATTGGATACATTTGTTTTTCTTACAAATGAAGGGCCTAGCTTGGAGAAGGATGAACATTGGAGCAAGAACAAGCATGGAGATGATGGCATGCACAAGGGGAACAAGAACGGAGTTACAAGTGATGATTTCAGGACTTTGAAGCCACCATAATGGGTGCATGAAGCCTTGGACGAAATATACAAGATGCCACTTCATAAATTTCGTCCCGAGGCTATTTTTAGGTGCTGCGTCACCTTATTATTGGGCCAGGCCCATGTAATTTCGAAATACATAAGTATAGGCTATTTTTAGAGTCCGTATGTGTGGGGAAACAAGAGATAGGGTTGATTTCGGACCCCTCCACCAAGGGCCACGAAATTCCCCCCTCTTCCTCCATATATACAGCCCTTAGGGCATCGTTTAGACTTTGGGTTTTGTTTAGATTAAAAGTTTGCCATAGCTGCAACTTCGCGTACTTCGTTTGTGTTCAACGACCAGACAAAGGCGTCACAGAACCCCACCTTGATCAATAAAGCTTTCATCTTATATTTGCAATATCCAGATTTGCAATCTCAGTTTCTTGCTTGTTCTTCGTTTGCTCGCAGGAAACAGACCCTCGTGGTCAGGTTGATCGTGCTCCGGCGTGGTCAATAACCTCTCAGAGTTGGTTTAGCGATTGCTAAGGCGCGACGTCCTCACACGTTCGTAGTCGGATCGTCAAAGTCGACTTCCACCAAAGCGAAATCCACCATCTCATCGAAAGATGGGACACCTTTGCCTCTATCAAGTGGTATCAGATTTCCAGGTTGCTCGGTGAGATTTTACAGTTTTTCGTAGTTTAGATCGAGTCTGTTCGTCATACCTATAGTCCACGAAAAAGCCAAAAAAATTAGGGTTAGTTCATCCCATCTGAACCAATCTGAGCCTTTGCATAATCTTTTCTGTATTTGCTTTGTTGAATTTGCGGTTGCATCGTCGTGTCAAGTTGCTGGTCTTAGCGTCTAGTCTTTTAGAGTTTCGAGTTCTGTTCACAGGTTGTCACGTCGCCGCTGCCATATATCACCACCGCATCATCATCGTCGATGTTGCCATATACCACCACCACATATTCACCGCCAATCCGAATCCATATACGCCACCACATATCCGCCGCCATCACGCCAATCCGAGTTCACCTGCAACATATATCCGCCACCTGTCCGTGTTCCACCAGATTCATCTCCGCCACCAGTCCGAGTTCCACCAGATTCATCTCCGCCACCAGTCATAGTCCGAGTCCAGTAATTGTTGCATTGTTCTTGATTTCCAGATCACGCGATACTCCGAGTCGTGACAGAGAAGGACTCCCCAACTTCCGAGCCATCCGCAGAAGAAAAATAGTTCCAATTTGAAAAAAAAAACTAAGTCTGGAAAATTCTGGCTAGGCAGTTTTTAGACCATTTGTAGACTTTTTCGAAAAAAATTTGTCGCGGAGCAAAAAAAAAGAGGAAAAAAAAGAGGAAAAAAAAGAGGAAAAAAAAGTGCAAAAAAAAGAGAAAAAAAATTCAGAGTGTGCTCCTTCCTTGTTTACGTGCCGCGCCGTGATTTTGTTGGTGTTCTCGGCTCGCGTCTCTAGCACAGTCTAGCCTAGGACCAGCACAGTACCGTCGTTGAGCGTTTATTCAACTTTGCATCTCTGAATTGATTATTGCTGACCCTTTTTGCTACCATATTATAAGCCTTCCCAGGTCCACATACATCTAAGTCATGCGTTTGACTCTCCCTGGTAATCGCTCTATCCAAGCTTTGAGAGTTTTGACTACAATGGTTGCCGATCACCGCCTGTTGCTGGGTAAGAACTGGTAAGAATTTGAGTTTTGCTTGACGGATTTGTGACACACACCACCACCACTTGTTCGTAGTCTGTAGGATCATATTCTTGTGTGTTTCTATTGCTGCTAACCATGCCAGGATCACAAGTCGACGAGATTGACTGGGAGAATTTATCGAACAAGGAGCTTCATGATAAGTTTCAGCAAATGATGACTGAACAGGTGCAAGATGTGCTGAACAATTTTGAAGAGGCCATGGAGAAGATCACTGGCCTTGAGAAGACGTTCGAAACAAAGCTCGATAACAGATTTAATGAACTGCTTGCGCGTCTTCCGCCACCGGCTGCACCTGCCGCACCTCTGCAACAACAACAAAAACAATTACCTCCAGGCCGCGAAACAGCCCTCCGCCGAGCGAGCCGTGTACTTCTTCAGCCTGGCCAAACTGTTGGTGCTGCTGTTGATACTTCTGTGGCTCCTGCTGCTGATGCGGAGGATGATGAATATGCGGGCGATTACGAGGATGAGGTCGATCAAAATCAGCACTACATGCAGCCACCTGCACCACCACCAGCAGGTCGACCTCAGGTATATATTCGTAATGGTAGGCCTGCACCACCACCTCAGGTACGAGATGATGTCCATATTCCTAAACTGAAATTGAATATTCCACCATTTGAGGGTAGATATGTTCCTGATATATATCTTACTTGGGAGTTAGAAACTGAACAACGATTTACATGTTTACAATATCCTGAGGAGAGACGAGTTGCTGCTGCTGTTTGTGCTTTCACTAGTTTTGCATGTGTATGGTGGTCTGAACATTGTAGATTATATCCTATTCCAACTACTTGGGCTGCTTTGAAAACTGCTATGCGTACGCGTTGGGTTCCACCATATTATCAACGTGAATTGCTTCAAAAATTGCAGCGTTTAAGACAAGGGAAAAATTCTGTAGAAGAATATTATCAGGAATTACAATCTGGCATGATTAGATGTGGTATTGTTGAGGAGAATGAAGCTATGCTTGCACGTTTTCTGGGTGGATTAAATAGATAGATTCAGACCATTCTAGACTATAAGGAGTATACTAATATCACTCGTTTATTCCATCTTGCTTGTAAAGCTGAACGTGAAGTGCAGGATCGACAAGCATTGGGGCGAACTAACTTTTCTGCAGGCCGACCTTCATCATGGACACCACGTGCATCTTCTACTTCAACTGCACCAGCACCTCCATCCGGTGCCACCTCCAGCCGTGATACAAGAAAACAGGCACAACCACCATTATCTGCCAAGAGCGCACCTGCGGGGCCTGCACAGCATTCTTCTTCTTCCATGGCATCAACAGGGCACACAAGTGATATTATTTGTCGTCGTTGTAAGGGAGGAGGTCATTATGCGAGAGAATGCAAATCTCCGCATGTGATGATTGCTATCGCGGATGGTGGATATGAGTCTGCTAGTGACTATGATGAGGAGACTTTGGCTCTTATTACACGTGAAGAACATGGTGGAGATGATTCTGATCATGAGACGCAATACATGGCTCCTGAAGACGTTGACAGGTATGAATGTTTAGTTGCTCAACGTGTTTTGAGTGTGCAGATCACACAAGCTGAGCAAAATCAGAGGGACAATTTGTTCCATACCAAGGGAGTTGTGAAGGAACGTTCTGTGCGCGTCATCATAGACGGAGGGAGCTGCAACAACTTGGCTAGCATGGAGATGGTGGAGAAGCTTTCTCTCACCACAAGACCACATCCACATCCTTACTACATCCAATGGTTCAACAACAGCGGCAAGGTTAAGGTAACACGTACTGTTCGTGTGCATTTTAGTATCTCTACATATGCTGATTATGTTGATTGTGATGTGGTACCTATGCAAGCATGTTCCTTATTACTTGGTAGACCATGGCAATTTGATAAAAATTCTGTACACCATGGTAGAAACAATCACTATACTCTTGTTCATAAGGATAAAAATATTACTTTGCTTCCTATGACTCCTGATTCCATTTTGAAAGATGATATTAATAGAGCTAATAAAGCAAAACAGGAGACGAATAAGAGTGAAAATCAGATTGTGGCAAAAGAATTTGAGCAACATATGAAGCCTAATAATAAACCATCTAGTGTTGCTTCTGAAATTAAATTGAAAAGTGCATGTTTATTTGCCACCAAATCTGATATTGATGAGCTAGATTTCAGCAAATCTGTTTGCTATGCTTTTGTGTGCAAAGAGGTATTATTTTCATTCTAGGACGTGCCTTCCTCTTTGCCTCCTGCTGTCACTAACATTTTGCAGGAGTTCGCTGATGTCTTTCCACAAGACGTGCCACCGGGATTACCGCCTATTCGAGGGATTGAGCATCAGATTGACTTAATTCCCGGTGCTTCACTGCCAAACCGTGCACCATACCGTACCAATCCAGAGGAGACGAAGGAGATTATGCGTCAAGTACAAGAGCTTCTCGACAAAGGTTATATACGCGAATCCCTTAGTCCTTGTGCTGTTCCTATTATTCTAGTGCCGAAAAAGGATGGTACATCACGTATGTGTGTTGATTGTAGAGGCATTAATAATATTACTATTCGTTATTGTCATCCTATTCCTAGGCTAGATGATATGCTTGATGAATTGAGTGGCTCTACAATATTCTCCAAAGTTGATTTGCGTAGTGGATACCATCAAATTCGTATGAAATTGGGAGATGAATGGAAAACAGCATTCAAAACTAAGTTTGGATTATATGAGTGGTTAGTCATGCCTTTTGGGTTAACTAATGCACCTAGTACTTTCATGAGATTAATGAACGAAGTTTTACGTGCTTTCATTGGACGATTTGTGGTAGTTTACTTTGATGACATATTGATTTATAGCAGATCTTTGGAAGAACATTTGGAACATTTACATGCTGTTTTTATTGCTCTACGTGATGCACGTTTGTTTGGTAACCTTGGGAAGTGCACCTTTTGCACCGACCGAGTATCTTTTCTTGGCTATGTTGTTACTCCACAGGGAATTGAAGTTGATAAAGCCAAGATTGAAGCTATTGAGAGTTGGCCGCAACCCAAAACGGTCACACAAGTGAGGAGTTTTCTTGGCCTCGCTGGACTCTATAGGCATTTTGTCATAGATTTCAGCACCATTGCTGCACCTCTCAATGAGCTTACAAAGAAAGATGTGCCTTTTCTTTGGGGTACCGCACAGGAAGAAGCCTTCTCGGTATTGAAAGATAAGTTGACACATGCTCCTTTACTCCAACTTCCTGATTTTAATAAGACTTTTGAGCTTGAATGTGATGCTAGGGGAAACAAGAGATAGGGTTGATTTCGGACCCCTCCACCAAGGGCCACGAAATTCCCCCCTCTTCCTCCATATATATAGCCCTTAGGGCATCGTTTAGACTTTGGGTTTTGTTTAGATTAAAAGTTCGCCATAGCTGCAACTTCGCGTACTTCGTTTGTGTTCAACGACCAGACAAAGGCGTCACAGAACCCCACCTTGATCAATAAAGCTTTCATCTTATATTCGCAATATCCAGATTGCAATCTTAGTTTCTTGCTTGTTCTTCGTTTGCTCGCAGGAAACAGACCTTCGTGGTCAGGTTGATCGTGCTCCGGCGTGGTCAATAACCTCTCGGAGTTGGTTTAGCGATTGCTAAGGCGCGACGTCCTCGCACGTTCGTAGTCGGATCGTCAAAGTCGACTTCCACCAAAGCGAAATCCTCCATCTCATCGAAAGACGGGACACCTTTGCCTCTATCACACATTCAAGCTCAAAAGTCTTATTAAAATCAGGAAGTTGGAGTAAAGGAGCATGTGTCAACTTATCTTTCAATACCGTGAAGGCTTCTTCCTGTGCGGTACCCCAAAGAAAAGGCACATCTTTCTTTGTAAGCTCATTGAGAGGTGCAGCAATGGTGCTGAAATCTCTCACAAAACGCCTATAGAATCCAGCGAGGCCAAGAAAACTCCTCACTTGTGTGACCGTTTTGGGCTGCGGCCAACTCTCAATAGCTTCAATCTTGGCTTTATCAACTTCAATTCCCTGTGGAGTAACAACATAGCCAAGAAAAGATACTCGGTCGGTGCAAAAGGTGCACTTCCCAAGGTTACCAAACAAACGTGCATCACGTAGAGCAATAAAAACAGCACGTAAATGTTCCAAATGTTCCTCCAAAGATCTGCTATAAATCAATATGTCATCAAAGTAAACTACCACAAATCATCCAATGAAAGCACGTAAAACTTCGTTCATTAATCTCATGAAAGTACTAGGTGCATTAGTTAACCCAAAAGGCATGACTAACCACTCATATAATCCAAACTTAGTTTTAAATGCTGTTTTCCATTCATCTCCCAATTTCATACGAATTTGATGGTATCCACTACGCAAATCAACTTTGGAGAATATTGTAGAGCCACTCAATTCATCAAGCATATCATCTAGCCTAGGAATAGGATGACAATAACGAATAGTAATATTATTAATGCCTCTACAATCAACACACATACGTGATGTACCATCCTTTTTCGGCACTAGAATAATAGGAACAGCACAAGGACTAAGGGATTCGCGTATATAACCTTTGTCGAGAAGCTCTTGTACTTGACGCATAATCTCCTTCGTCTCCTCTGGATTGGTACGGTATGGTGCACGGTTTGGCAGTGAAGCACCGGGAATTAAGTCAATCTGATGCTCAATCCCTCGAATAGGCGGTAATCCCGGTGGCACGTCTTGTGGAAAGACATCAGCGAACTCCTGCAAAATGTTAGTGACAGCAGGAGGCAAAGAGGAAGGCACGTCCTAGAATGAAAATAATACCTCTTTGCACACAAAAGCATAGCAAACAGATTTGCTGAAATCTAGCTCATCAATATCAGATTTGGTGGCAAATAAACATGCACTTTTCAATTTAATTTCAGAAGCAACACTAGATGGTTTATTATTAGGCTTCATATGTTGCTCAAATTCTTTTGCCACAATCTGATTTTCACTCTTATTCGTCTCCTGTTTTGCTTTATTAGCTCTATTAATATCATCTTTCAAAATGGAATCAGGAGTCATAGGAAGCAAAGTAATATTTTTATCCTTATGAACAAGAGTATAGTGATTGTTTCTACCATGGTGTACAGAATTTTTATCAAATTGCCATGGTCTACCAAGTAATAAGGAACATGCTTGCATAGGTACCACATCACAATCAACATAATCAGCATATGTAGAGATACTAAAATGCACACGAACAGTACGTGTTACCTTAACCTTGCCGCTGTTGTTGAACCATTGGATGTAGTAAGGATGTGGATGTGGTCTTGTGGTGAGAGAAAGCTTCTCCACCATCTCCATGCTAGCCAAGTTGTTGCAGCTCCCTCCGTCTATGATGACGCGCACAGAACGTTCCTTCACAACTCCCTTGGTATGGAACAAATTGTGCCTCTGATTTTGCTCAGCTTGTGTGACCTGCACACTCAAAACACGTTGAGCAACTAAACATTCATACCTGTCAGCGTCTTCAGGAGCCAGGTATTGCGTCTCATGATCAGAATCATCTCCACCATGTTCTTCACGTGTAATAAGAGCCAAAGTCTCCTCATCATAGTCACTAGCGGACTCATATCCACCATCCGCGGTAGCAATCATCACACGCGGAGATTTGCATTCTCTCGCATAATGACCTCCTCCCTTACAACGACGACAAATAATATCACTTGTGTGCCCTGTTGATGCCATGGAAGAAGAAGAACGCTGTGCAGGCCCCGCAGGTGCGCTCTTGGCAGATAATGGTGGTTGTGCCTGTTTTCTTGTATCACGGTTGGAGGTGGCACCGGATGGAGGTGCTGGTGCAGTTGAAGTAGAAGATGCACGTGGTGTCCATGATGAAGGTCGTCCTGCAGAAAAGTTAGTTCGCCCCAATGCTTGTCGATCCTGCACTTCACGTTCAGCTTTACAAGCAAGATGGAATAAACGAGTGATATTAGTATACTCCTTATAGTCTAGAATGGTCTGAATCTCTCTATTTAATCCACCCAGAAAACGTGCAAGCATAGCTTCATTCTCCTCAACAATACCACATCTAATCATGCCAGTTTGTAATTCCTGATAATATTCTTCTACAGAATTTTTTCCCTTGTCTTAAACGCTGCAATTTTTGAAGCAATTCACGTTGATAATATGGTGGAACCCAACGCGTACGCATAGCAGTTTTCAAAGCAGCCCAAGTAGTTGGAATAGGATATAATCTACAATGTTCAGACCACCATACACATGCAAAACTAGTGAAAGCACAAACAGTAGCAGCAACTCATCTCTTCTCAGGATATTGTAAACATGTAAATCGTTGTTCAGTTTCTAACTCTGATGAGGACATCAATACCATTGTTACACCCACAGCCCCTACTGCTACATATACGGGACCAATTACTAGAGCTCGCGCACGCCAATTAAATTATCAGGTACTTTCGTTTCTTGGTAATGATTCTAATGTTCATGAGAATATGATGCTGCCTAAATTGGATACATTTGTTTTGCTTACAAATGAAGGGCCTAGCTTGGAGAAGGATGAACATTGGAGCAAGAACAAGCATGGAGATGATGCCATGCGCAAGGGGAACAAGAACGGAGTTACAAGTGATGATTTCAGGACTTTGAAGCCACCATAATGGGTGCATGAAGCCTTGGACGAAATATACAAGATGCCACTTCATAAATTTCGTCCCGAGGCTATTATAGGTGCTGCGTCACCTTTTTATTGGGCCAGGCCCATGTTATTTCGAAATACATATGTATAGGCTATTTTTAGAGTCCGTATGTGTGGGGAAACAAGAGATAGGGTTGATTTCGGAACCCTCCACCAAGGGCCACGAAATTCCCCTCTCTTCCTCCATATATACAGCCCTTAGGGCACCGTTTAGATTTTGGGTTTTGTTTAGATTAAAGTTCGCCATAGCTGCAACATCGCGAACTTCGTTTGTGTTCAACGACCAGACAAAGGCGTCACAGAACCCCACCTTGATCAATAAAGCTTTCATCTTATATTCGCAATATCCAGATTGCAATCTCAGTTTCTTGCTTGTTCTTCGTTTGCTTGCAGGAAACAGACCCTCGTGGTCAGGTTGATCGTGCTCCGACGTGGTCAATAACCTCTCGGAGTTGGTTTAGCGATTGCTAAGGCGCGATGTCCTCGCACGTTCGTAGTCGGATCGTCAAAGTCGACTGCCACCAAAGCGATATCCATCATCTCATCGAAAGATCGGGACACCTCCGCCTCTATCAAAAGGTGTCGAGTGAAGTCCACTCGACCTACCATTCACTCGGAGACCTCTCTTTATCTAGGTCACTCGACCATGAAACCACTCGACATATAAGAAGACCTAAAGCCGCTCTACGCAGCAACGGTCGGGTATTTACTCATATACTTAATGATCATTTGTAGCACTTCAATACAGGCGTTACCTGTAACGCCACCTCTTTATGTACATTGAATCCTATGTAACAGAGGGGAGCTGGGGTCCTGGCGCACTCTATATAAGCCACCCCCCTCCTCTGGGACAAGGGTTCGCACCCCTTGTAACTCACACGCTCATAATCCAGTCAACCGCCTCCGGGCTCCGAGACGTAGGGCTATTACTTCTTCTGAGAAGGGCCTGAACTCGTAAATCTTGCGTGTACAACTCCTCCATAGCTAGGATCTTGCCTCTACATTCCTACCCCCCCCCCCATTCTACCGTCAGACTTAGAACCACGACAGTTGGCGCCCACTGTGGGGCAGGTGTCTTAGCGACTTGTTCGAGAAGTTGCAATTTTTCCGATCCCCTTCCTCATGGTTTCAGGCGGAGGTTTGGCTGAGGGCCACGAGATCCGTCTTGGCGCGCTCGTGTTTGTCACTGACGACTCCGCTTGGCTTCAGGAGGCTCCACTCGACGTCGACGCACTCCCCGTCTGTGGGGCAATGCACTTTCACGCGTGCGTCCGCGGCGTCCTCCTGCGGCAGCCGTCGACCCAGTATCGGTCGGCTCCTGTAGCTTCCCCCCTTCCTGCTGCCCGCTGGAGCAAATGTTCCAGTCGATCGAGGCTTCAGCGGTGGGTGAGGCATGCGGTGGCTCGCTAGTCGGCCACCCCCCAAGTCACGGCAATCGAGCATGACGAAACTCTCTATGGCCTGTTCGATCTGTCGACTGGCTCCGTAGAGACTGCATCCGAGTGCGACAGCAGTGACCCTGCGGCGGAAGTTTTGATGGTCAATGGACCACACAGTCCTCCTGGCTTCACCCTGAAGACGGAGGTGATGGTGGCGGTGATCCGTCGCGTGTCCACGAAGAGTACCGACCTGAACCCCTCTCTTCACAGAGGAGGGAGGAACTTCGCCGTCGGAACATGGATGCACTTCACACTCCTATCGTTGGAGAAACTCCTGAGGCCCAGGCCTTGGAAGAGGCGCGCCTGGCCAACTTGGCTGAGCCCACTCGTCTGGAGAACCTCCAGCGCGCACTCGACGAGCGTGCTCGACAGCGTGCTCCCGAATCGAGTCGACGTCAACTTTATCCACCTCCGACTCAGGTATACCGAACTCCAATCCAGAATCTTGCAGCTGTGGCCTGAATAGCGGAGTCAATTCAACCTTCTCAGTCAGAAGCTGGTCGAGGTTTGGTGCAGATCCGGGCTTTGCTCCGAGCCGCGGGAGAGCAGAATACAGTAATATCTCAGTCGCAGAATAGGATTCACAGCAGATCCGTAGTTGCAGACACAGTCCAGTTGGCTCACAGCCCGAGATCGCCCCCGAGGCGTGAGGGACGTGGAGACCGACAAGATCAGTATAGAAACCGTGAGCAGTATGATCACCGACTCGATCACGATGATCGTCGTCGAGGGCCCACGCCTCCCCCAAGGAGTGGAGCATACGTGCCTCGGCAGCAGGATGACAGACGCCCTCACAGTGGTGGGCGAAGGATTCCATTCGACCCCAGGGAACCAGGCTTTGATGCGAGATATATTCTCGTTCAGGGTTTGGTCAACAAAAATAGATCTCACAGAGAAGGCCCCGACAGAGATTTTCCAACCAGCAGTAGAATGCATGTCTCAGGCCCAAAGTGCTTCAGCAGAGCCATCAGGGCTGCGGTGATTCCTCCCAACTTCAGGTTGGCGACTGGAGTCAGTAAGTTCACTGGTGAGTCCAAGCCTGACACTTGGCTTGAAGATTACCAAGTGGCTGTACAGATCGGTGGCGGCAATGATGAAGTGGCCATGAAGCACCTTCCTTTGATGCTAGAGGGCTCGGCCAGGGCGTGGCTGAATCAGTTAGCTCCTGCTAGTATTTATACTTGGGAAGATCTTGCTCGAGTATTTGTCAGAACATTTGAAGGTACTTGCAAGCAGCCAACAGGGTTGACAAAATTACAGTGTTGTGTTCAGAAACCGAATGAAACTTTGAGGGATTATATCCAGAGATGGATCACGTTGCACCACATAGTGGAGAATGTGTCAGATCATCAAGCAATTTGTGCCTTCAAAGAAGGCGTTAAGTATCGGGAGTTGAATCTGAAATTCGGTCGGTCAGGAGATATGACTCTGAATCGGATGATGGAGATTGCCACCAAGTACGCTAATGGTGAAGAAGAAGACCGACTCCAGAGTGGCAAGCACAAAGCAGTCGCCCACAAAACCGGAGGAGGAAACTCCAGTCGAAAGCACAAGCGCAAAGCCGAGCCAGCCGCTCCTGGTGAAGCCTTAGCCGTGACTCAGGGGAAGTTCAAGGGGAAACCCAAAGGACCGTGGAACCCCAAGAAAGTAAAAGATCAAGATGGAAATGATGTGCTGGATTTACCATGCCACATTCACACCAAGAAAGATGAGGAGGGTAATTTCATTTACCCAAAGCATACCACTCGACAGTGTCGACTCCTAATCCAGCAATTCTGAGAGAAACAGCCCAAGGAAAAGGAGAAGGAAGCGGACAAAGTTGAGGATGAGGAAGAGGAAGATGATGGTTACCCCCACGTAAATTCCACTCTGATGATTCTTGCTGATGTTGAGAGCAAGAGTCGACTGAAAGTCATCAACAGAGAAGTGAACATGGTCGCTCTGGTGACACCCAGTTATTTGAAGTGGTTTCAGACTGCCATTACATTCGACCAGTCCGATCACCCAGCGCACATAGCCACCCCTGGGAGGCAAGCGTTGGTGGTCGACCCAGTGGTCGAAGGCACCCGATTGACTAAGGTTCTGATGGATGGTGGCAGTGGCCTGAATATACTGTATGCGGAGACGTTGAAAGGAATGGGCATTCCGATGTCCAGACTCAGTGAAAACAATATGAGTTTCCATGGAGTCATTCCAGGCAAGAAGGCTGAATCACTCGGCCAGATTGCTCTTGACGTGGTTTTCGGTGATTCCAAGAATTACCGCAAAGAAAAGTTGGCATTTGAAGTTGTGAATACCAAAAGATGTAAGGTTGATAATGATAGTCCCACATACTTGTGGCACTGCCGCCTTGGTTACATAGGTGTCAAACGCATGAAGAAGCTCCATGCCGATGGACTTTTGGAGTTTCTTGATTACGAATCATTTGACACGTGCGAACCATGCCTCATGGGTAAAATGACCAAGACTCCGTTCTCAGGAACAATGGAGCGAGCAACCAACTTATTGGAAATCATACATACTGATGTGTGCGGTCCAATGAGTGTTGAGGCTCACGGTGGCTATCGTTATGTTGTCACCCTCACTGACGACTTGAGTAGATATGGGTATGTCTACTTAATGAAACACAAGTCTGAGACCTTTGAAAAGTTCAAGGAATTTCAGAGTGAGGTTGAGAATCAATGTGACAGGAAAATCAAGTTCTTGCGATCAGATCGTGGGGGAGAATACTTGAGTCACGAATTTGGCACACACTTAAGAAAATGTGGAATAGTTTCACAACTCACGCCGCCTGGAACACCTCAGCGTAATGGTGTGTCCGAACGTCGTAATCACACTCTATTAGATATGGTGCGATCTATGATGTCTCTTACCGATTTACCACTGTCATTTTGGGGCTATGCTTCAGAGACTGCCGCATTCACTTTAAATAGGGCTCCGTCGAAATCCATTCAGACGACACCGTATGAATTATGGTTTGGGAAGAAACCTAAGCTGTCGTTTCTAAAAGTTTGGGGATGCGATGCTTATGTCAAGAAACTTCAACCTGAGAAGCTCGAACCCAAATCGAAAAAATGCGTCTTCATAGGATACCCTAAAGAAACTATTGGGTATACCTTCTACCTCAGATCCGAAGGCAAGATCTTTGTTGCCAAGAATGGGTCCTTTCTAGAGAAAGAGTTTCTCTCGAAAGAAATAAGTGGGAGAAAAGTAGAACTTGATGAAGTATTACCTTTTGAACCGGTTAGTGGCGCTGCTCAAGAAAATGTTCCTGAGGTGCCTGCACCGACTAGAGAGGAAGTTAATGATGATGATCAGAAACTTCAGATCAAGTTGCTACTGAACTTCGTAGGTCCACGAGGACACGTTCCGCACCAGAGTGGTACGACAACCCTGTCTTGGAAATCATGTTGTTAGACAACGGTGAACCTTCGAACTATGAAGAAGCGATGGCGGGCCTGGATTCCGACAAATGGCTGGAAGCCATGAAATCCGAGATAAGATCCATGTATGAAAACGAAGTATGGACTTTGACTGACTTGCCTGATGATCGGCGAGCCATAGAAAATAAATGGATCTTTAAGAAGAAGACAGACGCGGATGGTAACGTAACCATCTATAAAGCTCGGCTTGTCGCTAAGGGTTATCGACAAGTTCAAGGGGTTGACTATGATGAGACTTTCTCACCCATAGCGAAGCTGAAGTCCGTCCGAATCATGTTAGCAATTGCCGCATTCTATGATTATGAGATATGGCAAATGGACGTCAAAACGGCATTCCTTAATGGTTTCCTTAAGGAAGAATTGTATATGATGCAGCCGGAACGTTTTGTCGATCCTAAGAATGCTGACAAGGTGTGCAAGCTCCAAACGCTCGATTTATGGGCTGGTGCAAGCATCTCGGAGTTGGAACATTCATTTTGATGAGATGATCAAAGCGTTTGGGTTTACGGAGACTTATGGAGAAGCCTGCATTTACAAGAAAGTGAGTGGGAGCTCTGTAGCATTTCTCATATTGTATGTGGATGACATACTGTTGATGGGAAATGATATAGAATTCTTGGAAAGCATAAAGGCCTACTTGAACAAGTGTTTTTCAATGAAGGACCTTGGAGAAGCTGCTTATATATTAGGCATCAAGATCTATAGAGATAGATCGAGAAGCCTCATTGGTCTTAAAACAGAGTACGTACCTTGAAAGACATTGAAGAAGTTCAAAATGGATCAGTCAAAGAAGGGGTTCTTGCCTGTATTGCAAGGTACGAGATTGAGCACGGCTCAATGCCCGACCACGGCAGAAGATAGAGAAAAGATGAGTGTCGTCCCCTATGCCTCAGCCATAGGGTCTATCATGTATGCTATGCCGTGTACCAGACCTGATGTAAACCTTGCCGTAAGTTTGGTAGGAAGGTACCAAAGTAATCCCGGCATGGAACACTGGACAACGGTCAAGAATATCCTGAAGTACCTGAAAAGGACTAAGGATATGTTTCTCATTTATGGAGGTGACGAAGAGCTCGTCGGAAAGGGTTACGTCGATGCTAGCTTCGACACATATTTGGATGACTCTAAGTCACAAACCGGATACGTGTATATTTTGAATGGTGGGGCAGTAAGCTGGTGCAGTTGCAAACAGAGCATTGTGGCGGGATCTACATGTGAAGTGGAGTACATGGCAGCCTCGGAGGCAGCACAAGAAGCAGTCTGGGTGAAGGAGTTCATTACCGACCTAGGAGTCATACCCAATGCGTCGAGCCCGATGACTCTCTTCTATGACAACACTGGAGCTATTGCCCTTGCCAAGGAGCCCAGGTTTCAGAGGAAGACCAGGCATATCAAGCGTCGCTTCAACTCCATTCGTGAAAGTGTTCAAAATGGAGACATAGAGATTTGTAAAGTACATACAGACCTGAATGTGGCAGATCCGTTGACTAAACCTCTCCCTAGAGAAAAACATGATCAACACCAGAACTGCATGGGTGTTCGATTCATCACAATGTAACTAGAATATTGACTCTAGTGCAAGTGGGAGACTGTTGGAAATATGCCCTAGAGGCAATAATAAAATGGTTATTATTATATTTCTTTGTTCATTATAATTGTCTATTGTTCATGCTATAATTGTGTTATCCGGAAATCGTAATACATGTGTGAATACATAGACCACAACACGTCCCTAGTGAGCCTCTAGTTGACTAGCTCGTTGATCAAAAGATAGTCATGGTTTCCTGACTATGGACATTGGATGTCATTGATAACGGGATCACATCATTAGGAGAATGATGTGATGGACAAGACCCAATCCTAAGCATAGCTCGAAGATCATGTAGTTCGTTTGCTGTAGCTTTTCCGAATGTCAAGTATCATTTCCTTAGACCATGAGATTGTGCAACTCCCGGATACCGTAGGAGTACTTTGGGTGTGCCAAACGTCACAACGTAACTGGGTGACTATAAAGGTACACTATAGGTATCTCCAAAAGTGTCTGTTGGGTTGGCACGAATCGAGATTGGGATTTGTCACTCCGTATGACGGAGAGGTATCTCTGGGCCCACTCGGTAATGCGTCATCATAATGAGCTCAATGTGACCAAGTGGTTGATCACGGGATCATGCATTACGGCACGAGTAAAGTGACTTGCCGGTAACGAGATTGAGCGAGGTATTGGGATACCGACGATCGAGTCTCGGGCAAGTAACGTACCGATTGACAAAGGGAATTGTATATGGATTAATTGAATCCTCGACATCGTGGTTCATCCGATGAGATCATCGTGGAGCATGTGGGAGCCAACATGGGTATCCAGATCCCGCTGTTGGTTATTGACCGGAGAGGCGTCTCGGTCATGTCTGCATGTCTCCCGAACCCGTAGGGTCTACACACTTAAGGTTCGGTGACGCTAGGGTTGTAGAGATATTAGTATGCAGTAACCTAAAAGTTGTTCGCAGTCCCGGATGAGATCCCGGACATCACGAGGAGTTCCAGAATGGTCCGGAGGTAAATATTTATATATGGGAAGTCCAGTTTCGGCCATCAGGAAGGTTTCGGGGTCGCCGGTATTGTACCGGGACCACTGGAAGGGTCCTGGGGGTCCACCGGGTGGGGCCACCTATCCCGGAGGGCCCCATGGGCTGAAGTGGGAGGGGAACCAGCCCCTGGTGGGCTGGTGCGCCCCCCTTGGGCCTCCCCTGCGCCTAGGGTTGGGAAACCCTAGGGGTGGGGGCGCCCCCCACTTGGCTTGGGGGGAAGCCGCCCCTTGGCCGCCGCCCCCTTGGAGATTCATCTCCTAGGGCCGGCGCCACCCCAAGGCCCCTATATAAAGAGGGGGGAGGGAGGGCAGCCGCAACCCCTTGCTCTTGGCGCCTCCCTCTCCCTCCGTAACACCTCTCCTCCCCGCTTGCGCTTGGCGAAGCCCTGCCGGGATCCTGCTGCATCCACCACCACGCCGTCGTGCTGCTGGATCTTCATCAACCTCTCCTTCCCCCTTGCTGGATCAAGGAGGAGACGTCTTTCCAACCGTACGTGTGTTGAACGTGGAGGTGCTGTCCGTTCGGCACTTGGTCATCGATGATTTGGATCACGATGAGTATGACTCCATCAACCCCGTTCTCTTGAACGCTTCAGCACGCGATCTACAAGGGTATGTAGATGCACTCCTCTCTCCCTCGTTGCTAGATGACTCCATAGATTGATCTTGGTGATGCGTAGAAAATTTTAAAATTCTGCTACGTTCCCCAACATCTATCACCCTAGGAGCATGCGCGTAGTACTTTGTTTCGATAACTAATAGATTTTTGCAATAAGTATGTGAGTTCTTTATGACTAATGTTGAGTCCATGGATTATACGCACTCTCACCCTTCCACCATTGCTAGCCTCTCTAGTACCGCGCAACTTTCGCCGTACCATAAACCCACCATATATCTTCCTCAAAACAGCCACCATACCTACCTATTATGGCATTTCCATAGCCATTCCGAGATATATTGCCATGCAACTTTCCATCGTTCCGTTTATTATGACATGCTTCATCATTGTCATATTGCCATGCATGATCATGTAGTTGACATCATATTTGTGGCAAAGCCACCGTTCATAATTCTTTCATACATGTCACTCATGGGTCATTGCACATCCCGGTACACCGCCGGAGGCATTCATATAGAGTCATATTTTGTTCTAAGTATCGAGTTGTAATTCTTGAGTTGTAAGTAAATAAAAGTGTGATGGTTATCATTATTAGAGCATTGTCCCATGTGACGAAAGGATGATGGAGACTATGATTTCCCCACAAGTCAGGATGAGACTCCGGACGAAAAAGAAAAAAAAGAAAAAAAAGAAAAAAAGAGGCCATAAAAAAAGAGAAGGCCCCCAAAAAAAGAAACAAAAAAATGAGAGAAAAAGAGAGAAGGGGCAATGCTACTATCCTTTTACCACACTTGTGCTTCAAAGTAGCACCATGATCTTCATGATAGAGAGTCTCCTATGTTATCACTTTCATATACTAGTGGGAATTTTACATTATAGAACTTGGCTTGTATATTCCAATGACGGGCTTCCTCAAATAGCTCTAGGTCTTCGTGAGCAAGTAAGTTGGATGCACACCCACTTAGTTTCTTTTTGAGCTTTCATACACTTATAGCTCTAGTGCATCCGTTGCATGGCAATCCCTACTCATTCACATTGATATCTATTGATGGGCATCTCCATAGTCCGTTGATACGCCTAGTTGATGTGAGACTATCTTCTCCTTTTTGTCTTCTCCAAAACCACCATTCTATTCCACCATAGTGCTATGTCCATGGCTCACGCTCATGTATTGCGTGAAGATTGAAAATTTTTGAGAACATCAAAAGTATGAAACAATTGCTAGGCTTGTCATCGGGGTTGTGCATGATTTAAATATTTTGTGTGATGAAGATAGAGCATAGCCAGACTATATGATTTTGTAGGGATAGCTTTCTTTGGCCATGTTATTTTGAGAAGACATGATTACTTTGTTAGTATGCTGAAGTATTATTATTTTTATGTCAATATTAAACTTTTGTATTGAATCTTATGGATTTAAATATTCTTGCCACAATAAAGAGAATTACATGGATAAATATGTTAGGTAGCATTTGATAGAGGCGAGGGTGTCCCGATCTTTCGATGAGATGATAACTATCGATTTGGTGGAGACGACTTTGACGATCCGACTACAAACGTGCACGACGTTGCGCCTTAGCAATCGCTAAACCAACTCCGAGAGGTTATTGACCACGCTGGAGCACGATCAACCTGACCACGAAGGTCTATTCCTGCAAGCAATCGAAGAACGAGCAAGAATATGATAAAGCAATCTGAATATTGCGAATATATATGAAGTATTGATAATGGTGGGGATCCGTAAGCGGTCTTGGTCTGGTCGTTGGACACAAACGAAGTACACGAAGTTGCACTGGCTAACTTTTAACTAAACAAATCCCAAGGAAAAAGCTACTAGATGGATCTACTTATATAGGAGCAAGGGGTGGCGGCCAAGGAGGTGGGAGGATGTCCCAAGGCAGCCTAAAACTAGCCCTAGGGCGTACAAGGCTCATGGGCCCAAGTGGAGGTGATGCAACACCTTTGGGCTTGTAGTTTGACTCAGATTCTGCTGCAACATCAGATTGTTTCGTCCGTAACTCAACGCTCCGGACGAATTTGAAGGTGAATCTAGTTTCCAACAAAAAAAGAATCACCCAATTCGGAGTCCGTATGAAAAAGTTGTTGGCGTTTTGAGTCAGGTATGTCTGTGCAGTCCGAATCTGAATCCAGAACGTGAGAGACTTGGACTCTATCTTCTCTTGGCCCAAAAGTGACGTGAGAGGACTTTTTGAACACAACCTAAACATCTCCTTTTCCCTTATCTTCATATGTGGATTGTACAAATGTCCCATACACCTGCAATTAGACAAAACACAAAAGTGTGTGAAGTATTTTTGTTCTGGATAACATAAATAGACTATTGAATAGTTTGCATTAGAAATCACCTGACAAATATGCATGTATGCAATATTTTTGGTCGTATCCAAGGTAGTCATGTCCTCATCATCCTCCCCTTTTTGAAAACAAAGCCGTCCTCGGCATTGCTTAATCTGAAATGTGGCTAACAAAAGAGACAAGGTGTACATGTTGTATATGTATATGTCATCCATTTTAACTTCCCTTGATTTTTGCACATATGTCACATGTATACATGAGTAACTTTCATTGTTCATAAAATCTAAAGCCAAAAAATTATCACAAGAAGTAGAAGGCATGAAAATATTGCAACTCAGTTTGCACATATAAGTGAAGCTCTTATTCACTTCAAAAGATTGGCAATGTTCATCATTAAACCATCCTAACTTTGATGAATAAACCTTACTTGCATCAAATTTACATGCTACAACATGCTTAAATAAGCAAACATGCAATAAGTCATTGGACACAGAATCATCATCAAGATTAGAGGTCATATCAAAATGATTAAACATTGGTTCTTTTGCATCAACAGTTAATTCAATGGGTGCACTCAAAATTGTTGATATTTCAATTGTTTGATCACATGATGCATTCATGACAGTAACCAGAGTCTCTAAAATAGGTGGTGTGCTCAAATCAATAGGTAACTCAACACATGATACATTCAAGTTAACTAGGCATGCTTCATTCTCATGTGAAGTTATATCATCAAGACCTTTACTGTTACCTCGCAGAGATGTAGCTGATGTAGGTACGGACGTTGACAATGTACCATACTCTTGAGATGATATTGCGCTCACAATCTGAGGTGGGGCTGCACTAGTAGGTGCAATAGTGGAGTAACCAACCGGCGGTGGTGAGCATGAACTGGAATAGTAGTTGTTGTAGTCACCCAATGCATCCTCCTGTATTTGTCTCTCAAAGGTACAAGCACGGACATACATACCAGTAATGCAACGAGGAATATACTGAAATCTTGCCTAAATATCATGGTTCAAACCACCAAAAAATCTATTCATTGTATCATCCTCAGATTCTTCTATGTCACAATGATGCATATAAGATTTGAACTCTTGGTAGTAAGCATGAACAATGTTACTGCCTTGTTTTAATTGCTCCAATTTGCGACGCAATTCACGACGATAGTAAGGAGGAAAAAATTGTTGTCTCATTACAGCTTTCAAAACTTTCCAAGTTGTGGGTTGGTTATCAATGTTTTTCTTACAATGTACACTCCACCAAACAGAAGCAAAACCAGTAAATGCTCTAATGGTAGCTCGTACTCTCTCAAGTTCAGAAAAATCATGGTGACTAAAAACTTGTTCTACTTCAAGCTCCCAAGCTAGATAAATAGCAGGATTAAATCTACCCTCAAATGATGGTAAAGAGATAACCTGACCATATGCTTGTGTGTGTTGTCCCAACTCTCGTGATGGTGAAGATGTGTCCGTCATCCAAGAACTTCTATCTCTGGAACCTGTCATGATTAGTAGAAACAAGAACCAAAATTCGAGAATAATGTTCCTATGAACTACCAGGATGTGGTTGTAAAGTGCTCACAGTAAAGCAAATATCAATATCTTACAAGTTCTTACCATGCGGCAGGTGGTGACAGGCAACCAGCGGTGTCAAATAACTCCGAAGATTGTGTAAAACGATTGCCAGGGGAACGTACGTATACACAGTGTAGAAATATGTGGAGCTGGGTTGGCTATATATGGTCGCAAAAGATTAGCAATAATCAATTCAGAGATGCAATGTTGAATAAACGCTCAACGACGGTACTGTGCTGGTCCTAGGCTAGACCAAACTAGAGACACGAGCCTAGAACACTAATGAGGTTGATGAGGACATCAATACAATTGTTACACCCACAGCCCCTGCTGCTATACATACTGGACCAATTACTAGAGCTCGTGCACGCCAACTAAATTACCAGGTACTTTCGTTTCTTGGTAATGATTCTAATGTTCATGAGAATATGATGCTGCCTAAATTGGATACATTTGTTTTTCTTACAAATGAAGGGCCTAGCTTGGAGAAGGATGAACATTGGAGCAAGAACAAGCATGGAGATGATGGCATGCGCAAGGGGAACAAGAACGGAGTTACAAGTGATGATTTCAGGACTTTGAAGCCACCATAATGGGTGCATGAAGCCTTGGACGAAATATACAAGATGCCACTTCATAAATTTCGTCCCGAGGCTATTTTTAGGTGCTGCGTCACCTTATTATTGGGCCAGGCCCATGTAATTTCGAAATACATAAGTATAGGCTATTTTTAGAGTCCGTATGTGTGGGGAAACAAGAGATAGGGTTGATTTCGGACCCCTCCACCAAGGGCCACGAAATTCCCCCCTCTTCCTCCATATATACAGCCCTTAGGGCATCGTTTATACTTTGGGTTTTGTTTAGATTAAAAGTTCGCCATAGCTGCAACTTCGCGTACTTCGTTTGTGTTCAACGACCAGACAAAGGCGTCACAGAACCCCACCTTGATCAATAAAGCTTTCATCTTATATTTGCAATATCCAGATTTGCAATCTCAGTTTCTTGCTTGTTCTTCGTTTGCTCGCAGGAAACAGACCCTCGTGGTCAGGTTGATCGTGCTCCGGCGTGGTCAATAACCTCTCGGAGTTGGTTTAGCGATTGCTAAGGCGCGACGTCCTCACACGTTCGTAGTCGGATCGTCAAAGTCGACTTCCACCAAAGCGAAATCCACCATCTCATCGAAAGATGGGACACCTTTGCCTCTATCAAGTGGTATCAGATTTCCAGGTTGCTCGGTGAGATTTTACAGTTTTTCGTAGTTTAGATCGAGTCTGTTCGTCATACCTATAGTCCACGAAAAAGCCAAAAAAAAATTAGGGTTAGTTCATCCCATCTGAACCAATCTGAGCCTTTGCATAATCTTTTCTGTATTTGCTTTGTTGAATTTGCGGTTGCATCGTCGTGTCAAGTTGCTGGTCTTAGCGTCTAGTCTTTTAGAGTTTCGAGTTCTGTTCACAGGTTGTCACGTCGCCGCTGCCATATATCACCACCGCATCATCATCGTCGCTGTTGCCATATACCACCACCACATATTCACCGCCAATCCGAATCCATATACGCCACCACATATCCGCCGCCATCACGCCAATCCGAGTTCACCTGCAACATATATCCGCCACCTGTCCGTGTTCCACCAGATTCATCTCCGCCACCAGTCCGAGTTCCACCAGATTCATCTCCGCCACCAGTCATAGTCCGAGTCCAGTAATTGTTGCATTGTTCTTGATTTCCAGATCACGCGATACTCCGAGTCGTGACAGAGAAGGACTCCCCAACTTCCGAGCCATCCGCAGAAGAAAAATAGTTCCAATTTGAAAAAAAAACTAAGTCTGGAAAATTCTGGCTAGGCAGTTTTTAGACCATTTGTAGACTTTTTCGAAAAAAATTTGTCGCGGAGCAAAAAAAAAGAGGAAAAAAAAGAGGAAAAAAAAAGAGGAAAAAAAAGTGCAAAAAAAAAGAGAAAAAAAATTCAGAGTGTGCTCCTTCCTTGTTTACGTGCCGCGCCGTGATTTTGTTGGTGTTCTCGGCTCGCGTCTCTAGCACAGTCTAGCCTAGGACCAGCATAGTACCGTCGTTGAGCGTTTATTCAACTTTGCATCTCTGAATTGATTATTGCTGACCCTTTTTGCTACCATATTATAAGCCTTCCCAGGTCCACATACATCTACGTCATGCGTTTGACTCTCCCTGGTAATCGCTCTATCCAAGCTTTGAGAGTTTTGACTACAATGGTTGCCGATCACCGCCTGTTGCTGGGTAAGAACTGGTAAGAATTTGAGTTTTGCTTGACGGATTTGTGACACACACCACCACCACTTGTTCGTAGTCTGTAGGATCATATTCTTGTGTGTTTCTATTGCTGCTAACCATGCCAGGATCACAAGTCGACGAGATTGACTGGGAGAATTTATCGAACAAGGAGCTTCATGATAAGTTTCAGCAAATGATGACTGAACAGGTGCAAGATGTGCTGAACAATTTTGAAGAGGCCATGGAGAAGATCACTGGCCTTGAGAAGACGTTCGAAACAAAGCTCGATAACAGATTTAATGAACTGCTTGCGCGTCTTCCGCCACCGGCTGCACCTGCCGCACCTCTGCAACAACAATAAAAACAATTACCTCCAGGCCGCGAAACAGCCCTCCGCCGAGCGAGCCGTGTACTTCTTCAGCCTGGCCAAACTGTTGGTGCTGCTGTTGATACTTCTGTGGCTCCTGCTGCTGATGCGGAGGATGATGAATATGCGGGCGATTACGAGGATGAGGTCGATCAAAATCAGCACTACATGCAGCCACCTGCACCACCACCAGCAGGTCGACCTCAGGTATATATTCGTAATGGTAGGCCTGCACCACCACCTCAGGTACGAGATGATGTCCATATTCCTAAACTGAAATTGAATATTCCACCATTTGAGGGTAGATATGTTCCTGATATATATCTTACTTGGGAGTTAGAAACTGAACAACGATTTACATGTTTACAATATCCTGAGGAGAGACGAGTTGCTGCTGCTGTTTGTGCTTTCACTAGTTTTGCATGTGTATGGTGGTCTGAACATTGTAGATTATATCCTATTCCAACTACTTCGGCTGCTTTGAAAACTGCTATGCGTACGCGTTGGGTTCCACCATATTATCAACGTGAATTGCTTCAAAAATTGCAGCGTTTAAGACAAGGAAAAAATTCTGTAGAAGAATATTATCAGGAATTACAAACTGGCATGATTCGATGTGGTATTGTTGAGGAGAATGAAGCTATGCTTGCACGTTTTCTGGGTGGATTAAATAGAGAGATTCAGATCATTCTAGACTATAAGGAGTATACTAATATCACTCGTTTATTCCATCTTGCTTGTAAAGCTGAACGTGAAGTGCAGGATCGACAAGCATTGGGGCGAACTAACTTTTCTGCAGGCCGACCTTCATCATCGACACCACGTGCATCTTCTACTTCAACTGCACCAGCACCTCCATCCGGTGCCACCTCCAGCCGTGATACAAGAAAACAGGCACAACCACCATTATCTGCCAAGAGCGCACCTGCGGGGCCTGCACAGCGTTCTTCTTCTTCCATGGCATCAACAGGGCACACAAGTGATATTATTTGTCGTCGTTGTAAGGGAGGAGGTCATTATGTGAGAGAATGCAAATCTCCGCGTGTCATGATTGCTACCGCGGATGGTGGATATGAGTCCGCTAGTGACTATGATGAGGAGACTTTGGCTCTTATAACACGTGAAGAACATGGTGGAGATGATTCTGATCATGAGACGCAATACATGGCTCCTGAAGATGCTGACAGGTATGAATGTTTAGTTGCTCAACGTGTTTTGAGTGTGCAGGTCACACAAGCTGAGCAAAATCAGAGGCACAATTTGTTCCATACCAAGGGAGCTGTGAAGGAACGTTCTGTGCGCGTCATAATAGACGGAGGGAGCTGCAACAACTTGGCTAGCATGGAGATGGTGGAGAAGCTTTCTCTCACCACAAGACCACATCCACATCCTTACTACATCCAATGGTTCAACAACAGCGGCAAGGTTAAGGTAACACGTACTGTTCGTGTGCATTTTAGTATCTCTACATATGCTGATTATGTTGATTGTGATGTGGTACCTATGCAAGCATGTTCCTTATTACTTGGTAGACCATGGCAATTTGATAAAAATTCTGTACATCATGGTAGAAACAATCACTATACTCTTGTTCATAAGGATAAAAATATTACTTTGCTTGATATGACTCCTGATTCCATTTTGAAAGATGATATTAATAGAGCTAATAAAGCAAAACAGGAGAAGAATAAGAGTGAAAATCAGATTGTGGCAAAAGAATTTGAGCAACAAATGAAGCCTAATAATAAACCATCTAGTGTTGCTTCTGAAATTAAATTAAAAAGTGCATGTTTATTTGCCACCAAATCTGATATTGATGAGCTAGATTTCAGAAAATCTGTTTGCTATGCTTTTGTTTGCAAAGAGGCATTATTTTCATTCGAGGACGTGCCTTCCTCTTTGCCTCCTGCTGTCACTAACATTTTGCAGGAGTTCGCTGACGTTTTTCCACAAGACGTGCCACCAGGATTACCGCCTATTCGAGGGATTGAGCATCAGATTGATTTAATTCCCGGTGCTTCACTGCCAAACCGTGCACCATACCGTACCAATCCAGAGGAGACGAAGGAGATTATGCGTCAAGTACAAGAGCTTCTCGACAAAGGTTATATACGCGAATCCCTTAGTCCTTGTGCTGTTCCTATTATTCTAGTGCCGAAAAAGGATGGTACATCACGTATGTGTGTTGATTGTAGAGGCATTAATAATATTACTATTCGTTATCGTCATCCTATTCCTAGGCTAGATGATATGCTTGATGAATTGAGTGGCTCTACAATATTCTCCAAAGTTGATTTGCGTAGTGGCTACCATCAAATTCGTATGAAATTGGGAGATGAATGGAAAATAGCATTTAAAACTAAGTGTGGATTATATGAGTGGTTAGTCATGCCTTTTGGGTTAACTAATGCACCTAGTACTTTCATGAGATTAATGAACGAAGTTTTACGTGCTTTCATTGGACGATTTGTGGTAGTTTACTTTGATGACATATTGATTTATAGCAGATCTTTGGAAGAACATTTGGAACATTTACGTGCTGTTTTTATTGCTCTACGTGATGCACGCTTGTTTGGTAACCTTGGGAAGTGCACCTTTTGCACCGACCGAGTATCTTTTCTTGGCTATGTTGTTACTCCACAGGGAATTGAAGTTGATAAAGCCAAGATTGAAGCTATTGAGAGTTGGCCGCAGCCCAAAACGGTCACACAAGTGAGGAGTTTTCTTGGCCTCGCTGGATTCTATAGGCGTTTTGTGAGAGATTTCAGCACCATTGCTGCACCTCTCAATGAGCTTACAAAGAAAGATGTGCCTTTTCTTTGGGGTACCGCACAGGAAGAAGCCTTCACGGTATTGAAAGATAAGTTGACACATGCTCCTTTACTCCAACTTCCTGATTTTAATAAGACTTTTGAGCTTGAATGTGATGCTAGTGGAATTGGACTAGGAGGTGTGTTATTACAAGATGGCAAACCTGTTGCATACTTCTCTAAAAAATTGAGTGGGCCTAGTCTGAATTATTCTACTTATGATAAAGAATTATATGCTCTTGTTCGGACTTTAGAAACATGGCAACATTATTTATGGCCCAAAGAATTTTTTATACATTCTGATCATGAATCTTTGAAACATATTAAAAGTCAAGCTAAACTGAATCGTAGACATGCTAAATGGGTTGAATTCATTGAGACTTTCCCTTATGTCATTAAACACAAGAAGGGAAAAGAAAATGTTATTGCTGATGCATTGTCTCGTTGCTATACTATGCTTTCACAACTTGACTTCAAAATATTTGGTTTGGAGACCATCAAAGATCAATATGTGCATGATGCTGATTTTAAAGATGTAATGCAGAATTGTAAAGAAGGAAGAATGTGGAACAAGTTTGTTGTTAACGATGGATTTGTGTTTCGTGCTAACAAGCTATGCATTCCAGCTAGCTCCGTTCGTCTTTTGTTGTTGCAGGAGGCGCATGGAGGAGGATTAATGGGACACTTTGGCGTGAAGAAGACAGAGGACGTACTTGCTACACATTTCTTTTGGCCAAAGATGAGACGGGATGTTGAGCGTTTTGTTGCTCGCTGCACTACATGTCAAAGAGCTAAGTCACGACAAAATCCTCATGGTTTATATATGCCTTTGCCTGTACCTAGTGTTCCTTGGGAGGATATATCTATGGACATTGTTTTAGGTTTACCTCCAACAAAGAAGGGGAGGGATAGCATATTTGTTGTGGTGGATAGGTTCTCGAAAATGGCACACTTTATACCATGTCATAAAAGCGATGATGCTGTTAATGTTGCTGATTTGTTCTTTCGTGAAATTATTCGCTTGCATGGTGTGCCAAATACTATTGTTTCAGATCGTGATACTAAATTTCTTAGCCACTTTTGGAGATGTTTATGGGCTAAGTTGGGGACTAAACTGCTTTTTAGTACTACTTGTCACCCCCAAACTGATGGACAAACTGAAGTAGTCAATAGAACATTGTCTACTATGCTTAGGGTTGTTTTGAAGAATAACAAGAAAATGTGGGAAGAATGCTTGCCTCATATTGAATTTGCTTATAATCGTTCATTGCATTCTACTACCAAGATGTGCCCTTTTGAAATTGTGTATGGTTTCCTACCTCGTGCACCTATTGATTTGTTGCCTCTTCCATCTTCAGAGAAGGTTAATTTTGATGCTAAAGAACGTTCTGAATTGATTTTAAAAATGCATGAGTTAACTAAGGAAAACATCGAGCGTATGAATGCTAAATATAAACTTGCTGGAGATAAGGGTAGAAAACATGTTGTGTTTGCGCCTGGAGATCTTGTTTGGTTACATTTGCGTAAAGATAGAAATCCTAATCTGCGCAAATCAAAGCTAATGCCACGTGCTGATGGTCCTCTTAAGGTGTTAGAGAAAATAAATGATAATGCATATAAACTTGAGCTACCTGTAGATTTTGGGGTTAGTCCCACTTTTAACATTGCAGATTTGAAGCCTTATTTGGGTGAGGAAGATGCGCTTCCGTCGAGGACGACTTCATTTCAAGAAGGGGAGGATGATGAGGACATCAATACCATTGTTACACCCACAGCCCCTACTGTTACATATACTGGACCAATTACTAGAGCTCGCGCACGCCAATTAAATTACCAGGTACTTTCGTTTCTTGGTAATGATTCTAATGTTCATGAGATTATGATGCTGCCTAAATTGGATACATTTGTTTTGCTTACAAATGAAGGGCCTAGCTTGGAGAAGGATGAATATTGGAGCAAGAACACGCATGGAGTTGATGGCATGCGCAAGGGGATCAAGAACGGAGTTACAAGTGATGATTTCAGGACTTTGAAGCCGCCATAAGGAGTGCATGAAGCCTTGGACGAAATATACAAGATGCCACTTCATAATATTCGTCCATAGGCTATTCTAGGTGCTGCATCACCTTATTAATGGGCCAGGCCCATGTAATTTCGAAATACTTAAGTATAGGCTATTTTTAGAGTCCGTATGTGTGGGGAAACAAGAGTTAGGGTTGGTTTCGGACCCCACCCTCAAGGGCCACGAAATTCCCCCCTCTTCCTCCATATATACAGCCCTTAGGGCGTCGTTTAGACTTTGGGTTTTGTTTAGATTAAAAGTTCGCCATAGCTGCAACTTCGCGTACTTCGTTTGTGTCCAACGACCAGACCAAGACGTAACAGAACCCCACCTTGATCAATAAAGCTTTCATCTTATATTCGCAATATCCCGATTGCAATCTCAGTTTCTTGCTTGTTCTTCGTTTGCTCGCAGGAAACAGACCCTCGTGGTCAGGTTGATCGTGCTCCGGCGTGGTCAATAACCCTCGGAAGTTGGTTTAGCGATTGCTAAGGCGTGACGTCTCGCACGTTCGTAGTCGGATCGTCAAGGTCGACTCCCACAGAAAACGATAGCCACCATCTCATCGAAACATCGGGACACCTTAGCCTCTATCATTTGCCCCCTACTGTCACTAACATTTTGCAGGAGTTCGCTGACGTCTTTCCACAAGACGTGCCACCGGGATTACCACCTATTCGAGGGATTGAGCATCAAATTTACTTAATTCCCGGTGCTTCGCTACCCAACCGTGCACCATACCGTACCAATCCAGAGGAGACGAAGGAGATTATGCGTCAAGTACAAGAACTACTCGACAAAGGTTATATACGCGAATCCCTTAGTTCTTGTGCTGTTCCTATCATTTTAGTGCCGAAAAAGGATGGTACGTCGCGTATGTGCGTTTATTGTAGAGGCATTAATAATATTACTATTCGTTATCGTCATCCTATTCCTAGGCTAGATGATATGCTTGATGAATTGAGTGGCTCTACAATATTCTCCAAAGTTGATTTGCGTAGTGGATACCATCAAATTCGTATGAAATTGGGTGATGAATGGAAAACAGCATTTAAAACTAAGTTTGGATTATATGAGTGGTTAGTCATGCCTTTTGGGTTAACTAATGCACCTAGTACTTTCATGAGGTTAATGAACGAAGTTTTACGTGCTTTCATTGGACGATTTGTGGTAGTTTACTTTGATGACATATTGATTTATAGCAAATCTTTGGAGGAACATTTGGACCATTTACGTGCTGTTTTTATTGCTCTACGTGATGCATGTTTGTTTGGAAACCTTGGAAAGTGCACCTTTTGCACCGACAAAGTATCTTTTCTTGGCTATGTTGTTACTCCACAGGGAATTGAAGTTGATAAAGCCAAGATTGAAGCTATTGAGAGTTGGCCGCAGCCCAAAACGGTCACACAAGTGAGGAGTTTCCTTGGCCTCAGTGGTTTCTATAGGCGTTTTGTGAGAGATTTCAGCACCATTGCTGCACCTCTCAACAAGTTTACAAATAAGGATGTGCCTTTTGTTTGGGGTACCGCACAGGAAGAAGCCTTCACGGTATTGAAAGATAAGTTAACACATGCTCCTTTACTCCAACTTCCTAATTTCAATAAGACTTTTGAGCTTGAATGTGATGCTAGTGGAATTGGATTAGGAGGTGTGTTATTACAAGATGGAAAACCTATTGCATACTTTTCTGAAAAATTGAGTGGGCCTAGTCTGAACTATTCTACTTATGATAAAGAATTATATGCTCTTGTTCGGACCATAGAAACGTGGCAACATTATTTATGGCCCAAAGAATTTGTTATACATTCTGATCATGAATCTTTGAAACACATTAAAAGTCAAGCAAAACTGAACCGTAGACATGCTAAATGGGTTGAATTCATTGAGACTTTCCCTTATGTCATTAAACACAAGAAGGGTAAAGAAAATGTTATTGCTGATGCCTTGTCTCGTCGTTATACTATGCTTTCACAACTTGACTTTAAAATATTTGGTTTGGAGACCATCAAAGATCAATATGTTCATGATGCTGAATTTAAAGATGTATTGCAGAATTGTAAGGAAGGGAGAACTTGGAACAAGTTCGTTCTTCATGATGGATTTGTGTTTCGTGCTAACAAGCTATGCATTCCAGCTAGCTCCGTTCGTCTTTTGTTGTTGCAGGAGGCGCATGGAGGAGGATTAATGGGACACTTTGGCGTCAAGAAGACGGAGGATATACTTGCTACACATTTCTTTTGGCCAAAGATGAGACGGGATGTTGAGCGTTTTGTTGCTCGCTGCACTGCATGTCAAAGAGCTAAGTCACGACAAAATCCTCATGGTTTATATATGCCTTTGCCTGTACCTAGTGTTCCTTGGGAGGATACATCTATGGACTTTGTTTTAGGTTTACCTCGAACAAAGAAGGGGAGGGATAGCATATTTGTTGTCGTGGATAGGTTCTCGAAAATGGCACACTTTATACCATGTCATAAAAGCGATGATGCTGTTAATGTTGCTGATTTGTTCTTTCGTGAAATTATTCCCTTACATGGTGTGCCAAATACTATTGTTTCAGATCGTGATACTAAATTTCTTAGCCACTTTTGGAGATGTTTATGGGCTAAGTTGGGGACTAAGCTGCTTTTTAGTACTACTTGTCACCCCCAAACTGATGGACAAACTGAAGTAGTCAATAGAACATTGTCTAGTATGCTTAGGGTTGTTTTGAAGAATAACAAGAAAATGTGGGAAGAATGCTTGCCTCATATTGAATTTGCTTATAATCGTTCATTCCATTCTACTACTAAGATGTGCCCTTTTGAAATTGTGTATGGTTTCCTACCTCGTGCACCTATTGATTTGTTGCCTCTTCCATCTTCAGAGAAGGTCAATTTTGATGCTAAAGAACGTTCTGAATTGATTTTAAAAATGCATGAGTTAACTAAGGAAAACATCGAGCGTATGAATGCTAAATATAAACTTGCTGGAGATAAGGGTAGAAAACATGGTTTGTTTGCGCCTGGAGATCTTGTTTGGTTACATTTGCGTAAAGATAGATTTCCTAATCTGCGCAAATCAAAGCTAATGCCACGTGCTGATGGTCCTTTTAAGGTGTTAGAGAAAATAAATGATAATGCATATAAACTTGAGCTACCTGTAGATTTTGGGGTTAGTCCCACTTTTAACATTGCAGATTTGAAGCCTTATTTGGGTGAGGAAGATGCGCTTCCGTCGAGGACGACTTCATTTCAAGAAGGGGAGGATGATGAGGACATCAATACCATTGTTACACCCACAGCCCCTACTGTTACATATACTGGACCAATTACTAGAGCTCGCGCACGCCAATTAAATTACCAGGTACTTTCGTTTCTTAGTAATGATTCTAATGTTCATGAGATTATGATGCTGCCTAAATTGGATACATTTGTTTTGCTTACAAATGAAGGGCCTAGCTTGGAGAAGGATGAACATTGGAGCAAGAACACGCATGGAGTTGATGGCATGCGCAAGGGGATCAAGAACGGAGTTACAAGTGATGATTTCAGGACTTTGAAGCCGCCATAAGGAGTGCATGAAGCCTTGGACGAAATATACAAGATGCCACTTCATAATATTCGTCCATAGGCTATTCTAGGTGCTGCGTCACCTTATTAATGGGCCAGGCCCATGTAATTTCGAAATACTTAAGTATAGGCTATTTTTAGAGTCCGTATGTGTGGGGAAACAAGAGTTAGGGTTGGTTTCAGACCCCACCCTCAAGGGCCACGAAATTCCCTCCTCTTCCTCCATATATACAGCCCTTAGGGCGTCGTTTAGACTTTGGGTTTTGTTTAGATTAAAAGTTCGCCATAGCTCCAACTTCGCGTACTTCGTTTGTGTCCAACGACCAGACCAAGACGTCACAGAACCCCACCTTGATCAATAAAGCTTTCATCTTATATTCGCAATATCCCGATTGCAATCTCGGTTTCTTGCTTGTTCTTCGTTTGCTCGCAGGAAACAAACCCTCGTGGTCAGGGTGATCGTGCTCCGGCGTGGTCAATAACCCTCGGAAGTTAGTTTAGCGATTGCTAAGGCGCGACGTCTCGCACGTTCGTAGTCGGATCGTCAAGGTCGACTCCCACAGAAAACGATAGCCACCATCTCATCGAAACATCGGGACACCTTAGCCTCTATCAGTGACCTCGTGAACTTATGCATATGGGTTGGCACACATTTTCGTCTTGACTCTCCGGTAGAAACTTTGGGGCACTCCTTGAAGTTCTTTGTGTTGGTTGAATAGATGAATCTGAGATTGTGTGATGCATATCGTATAATCATACCCACGGATACTTGAGGTGACATTGGACTATCCATGTGACATTAGGGTTTTGGTTGATTTGTGTCTTAAGGTGTTATTCTAGTACGAACTCTATGATAGATTGAACGGGAAGAATAGCTTCGTGTTATTTTACTACGGACTCTTGAAAAGATCGATCAGACAGAATATCTTTGAGGTGGTTTCATACCCTACAATAATCTCTTCGTTTGTTCTCTGCTATTAGTGACTTTGGAGTGACTCTTTGTTGCATGTTGATGGATATTTATATGATCCAATTATGTTATTATTGTTGAGGGAACTTGCACTAGTGAAAGTATGAACCCTAGGCCTTGTTTCAACGCATTGCAATACCGTTTGTGCTCACTTTTATCATTAGTTACCTTGCTGTTTTTATGTTTTCAGATTACAAAAACCTATATCTACCATCTTGCACTTGTATCAACATCTCTTCGCCGAAGTAGTGCACCAATACAATTTACCATTGTATTGGGTGTGTTGGAGACACAAGAGACTCTTTGCTATTTGTTTGCAGGGTTGCTTTAGAGAGACCATCTTCATCCTACACCTCCAACGGATTGATAAACCTTAGGTCATCCACTTGAGGGAAATTTGCTACTGTCCTACAAACATCTGCACTTGGAGGTCTAACAACGTCTACAAGAAGAAGGTTGTGTAGTAGAAATCAACACCAAGAGCGAGGAACAAGAAGAAGAGCTGCGGAAGAAGCTCCAGCCACCGGACGATTGGTCGGGACCAGACGTCCGGCGCCTAAAGACCCACCGGACGACCGTCCCGGACCGGACGACCGACGACCCTACACCCGAGGCAAATGATCCGACGTCTGACGCCAGCGAATGACCAGCGACCGTACGACCGGCCACCTTCAGAAATCTGGCACTCCAGCGTCCGAGCTAGATCGAGCAGACACCCGATGTCTTCCGGACGTCTGGCCGCCCGTGATCTACCGAAAGACTGGTCCTCAGCGGACGTCTGGTACCTGTCTGCGCATAGTTTTTGGGCCCGAGGCCCATGTACCCCCTCACTTTGCCCCCTTTTGCACTAAGACTATAAATAGACCTCCTCCTCCTCCTCCTAGTTAGGGTTAGCATTGTGTTAGCTCATTTGTGAGATAGAGCTTCGCTCATCCAAATCGGATCTACTCCTTGAGAGAGACCGCGGCCCCTCTTTGGAGAAGATCCACCTTGGATTCAAGACCCCTTTACGGGAAGATCCCCTTGTGGATTCAAGACCTCCTCACGGAGAAGACCGGTTACCATTTGTATCGTCCCTTGTTGACTTTGGATCTTGTATCTCCTCTCGTGTTTCGAGGATCTAGCACATGTGTGACTTAATCTTGTTGGTTTGAGTGATTCTCTCGTATTTCCCCTTGTGTTTCCCCTCATGATTTCCCTTGCGTTCTTCGTGTTCTTTGCGGAATCCGCTCCTTTCGTGAAAGATCGGCCATCTAGGGTTCCACCCTACATCACCCTCGCTGTCAGGGTCTTCGATTGCTGCGGCTTGGAAGGCGCGCTCGAGGGAGCACACCGCATCTCTTTCTTCGTAGGGGACTATGATGATTCCGCCACTTCCTGGCATCTTGAGGACATTATAGGTCACTGCCATGAACTTGGCCAATGCTGGGTACCCGAGGATGGCATTGTATGGCAGACAGATGTGGGCGACGTCGAAGTCGATGAGCTCGGTGTGGTAGTTGTCGCACTGGCCGAAGGTGACAGGGAGACGAACTTGCCCTATCAGGGTGGTGGAGCCATCGGTCACTCCTGAGAAGGGCTTGGTAGGCTGTAGCTGATCATAGGGCACTTGAAGGATGTCGAACGTCTCGACGGACACGACACTGAGCCTCGCGCCGCCATTGATGAGGGTCTTGGTGACTTGGACATTGCTGATGACAGGTGAACAGAGCATCGGGAGAACGCCGGTGGATGCCATGCATTTGAACTGGTCCGCCGAGCTGAAGGTCATGGCGTACTTGGACCACCTGAGCGGGTGCGTGGCCTCGAGCCTGGGGAGGGCTGCATTCACCTCGCGAGAGAACTGCTTGAAGATGCACTGGGAAGCCGGGCCCTGAGCACCGCCCAAGATGCAAAGCGATGGCGCGTGGCTCCTGGAAGCCCCCAGCCCCCTCGTCCTGATGGTGGTCATCGTTCCTTCTTGGTGGTGGCTGCAGCAGAGGGAGGCTAGGATTGCCCTGAGGACGTTCCATGCGAGGCTGGTCGCGCCAGGCGCCCTCACGAGGCTGCTCCTGCCAGTGGTCCTCACAAGGTCGACCGCGCCACTCCTGGCGGGGGCCGCGGTCGTCCTAGCATCCTCCACCTCGTCCTCCTCCTCGGCCGTAGCCCCGGTCATCGCGCTCGGGGCGTCGACCGAAGTGTCCATCTCGGATGGCCTTGAGCTCTTGACAATCATCGTTGTTGTGGCTATGTACGTTGTGGAAGGCGCGGAATGGACGGCTGCTCTTGGATGACTCGGGGTGGTCCCGACCGTGCGTCGTGTCCGGCTCTGCCGCGAGCATGGCTACTCCCTTGCGCTTCACGTCTATGACCTTGGCTTTCTTCTCCTCTGGGTCGGCAGCAGGGAGCTCGAGGAGGGAGAGACTCCCATCCTCAGCTCTTGAACGCTTGGTTGCTATGTTGAACAGCTCCATAGTCGTGCATAGCTCCTCGTGGATGGCGAGCTCCTCCTTCATTTTGACGTTGCAGACGCCATTGGAAAACGCTGACGATGGCCTTGCCTGTCACCTTGGGAATCTTGAGGCGAACACTATTGAAACGCTAGATGTACTTCTGTAGGGTCTCTCCCGGCTGTTGCTTGATGCGGCGCAGGTCACCCGCGGACGGAGGGCGGTCGCGAGTGCCTTGGAAGTTGGCGATGAAGTGGTTGCACATCTCACCTAGGAGGAGATTGATCCCGCGGGTAGGTTCAGGAGCCATGAGTGGGCACCATCCTTGAGAGCCATGGGAAACCAGTTCGCCATGACCTTTTCATCCCCGTTGGCTGCCTCGATGCTCAGTTCATAGAGCTGCAGGAACTCAGCGGGGTCGGGGTGCCGTCGTAGCGCGGAGGCTGATCCGGCTTGAACTTGCCTGGCAAACGACGATGCGCAGCTCGGGAGCAAAGGCGCGGCAGCCTGCGGTGGCCACCGGGGCCCTCTGTAGGGGCGGAGCCTTCCCTTAATGTCCGCGCACCGTCGCCGCAGGCGGCACGTGGTCTTGTCATGGTGGCACCGGGAGCACTGGAGCTTTTTCTTGTGGCCGAGGGACCTCCCAGCAGCTTCCTTCTTCTCGTGCGGGCGCACGGCGTGGTGGTTCTGATAGAGGCTAAGGTGTCCCGATGTTTCGATGAGATGGTGGCTATCGTTTTCTGTGGGAGTCGACCTTGACGATCCGACTACAAACGTGCGAGACGTCGCGCCTTAGCAATCGCTAAACCAACTTCCGAGGGTTATTGACCACGCCGGAGCACGATCAACCTGACCACGAGGGTCTGTTTCCTGCGAGCAAACGAAGAACAAGCAAGAAACTGAGATTGCAATCGGGATATTGCGAATATAAGATGAAAGCTTTATTGATCAAGGTGGGGTTCTGTGACGTCTTGGTCTGGTCGTTGGACACAAATGAAGTACGCGAAGTTGTAGCTATGGCGAACTTTTAATCTAAACAAAACCCCCAAAGTCTAAATGACGCCCTAAGGGCTGTATATATGGAGGAAGAGGGGGGAATTTCGTGTCCCTTGAGGGTGGGGTTCGAAACCAACCCTGATGAGGACATGGCTACCACAGTTACACCCATATCCCCTACTGTTTTACCTCTTGGAACAGTTGCTAGAGCTCAGATATGCCAATTAAATTATCAGGTACTTTCATTTCTTGGTAATGTTTCTAATGTTCATGAGAATATGATGCTGCCTAACTTAGATACATTTGTGCTGCTTGCAATTGAAGTGTCTAGCATGGACAAGAAGGTTGAACATTGGAGCATGGTCAAGCACGGAGATGAAGGTGCGTGCGAACAGAACAAGAACGGAGGTTCAAGTGGAGATTTCCGGACTTTGAAGCCACCATGATGACATACAAGATGGTGGACGAAATATACAAGATGGCCTTTCATAAATTTCGTCCATAGCTTATTATTGGTGTTGCGCCACCTTATTTTGGGCCAGGCCCATGTAATCTATTTTTAGAGTCCATATTGTAGGGAAAACGACTTAGGAGGTGTTTTAGTCCCACCTTGCCAAGGGTGGACAAAATCCAATCTCTTTTCCCTATAAATATAGCCCTTAAGGCATCGTTTAGACTTGGGTTTTATTTAGTTAAAAGTTAGCCATCGCTGCAACTTCGTGTACTTCGTTTGTGTCCAACGACCAGACCAAGACCGCTTATGAAACCCCACTTTTATCAATACTTCATCCATACTCGCAATATTCAGATTGCTTAATCATATTCTTGCTTGTTCTTTGATTGCTTGCAGGAATAGACCTTCGTGGTCAGGTTGATCGTGCTCCAGCGTGGTCAATAACCTCCCGGAGTTGGTTTAGCGATTGCTAAGGCGCAACGTCGTGCACGTTTGTAGTCGGATCGTCAAAGTCGTCTCCACCAAATCGATAGTTATCATCTCATCGAAAGATCGGGACCCTCGCCTCTATCAAGTGGTATCAGTTTTCAGGTTGCTCAGTGAGATTTTACAGCTTTTCATAGTTTAGATCGCATCTGTCATTCATACCTACAGTCCACGAAAAAGCCAAAAAAAATTAGATTAGTTCATCCGTGTCCCAGACAGTCTGAGCCTTTTCGCTATTTTCACTTAGTTTTTGCATTAGTGAATTTTCGGTTGCATCGTGTGTCGAGTTGCTGGTTTTTAGTGTCTAGTCTTTTAGAGTTTCGAGTTCTAGTCACGTTTTGTTCACGCCACATCCGTATACACCATCATCCACTTCATTGTCATATTCCGCTGCCACTTATTTTGTTCGTCGCCCTCACCACCATTCATCCATTGTTGTCACAAGTCACTATCTTTTTGATGTGTTTTGCAATCATCTCTACACCGTTCATTGCGGCCTGATCCATCTTGGAGAGAGATAAAAAAAGAAATTTGTGAAAAAGAAAGAAGAAGTCCCAGTCGGTTTGGTTGGGAAAGATTCTGGCTTGTTTTACTTTGAGTCGCATAGAACATCTATAAAAAGATATTAGTGTTGTTTGGTTTTTGTACCTGGCAGTTTTGGTGGACAGAAATTGTGGGCAAGTTGTGATCACAGAGGAAATAAAAGGTACAGATCCGTACTAGTACATCTGTTCCATAAAATCAGCACCACGTTGTTTGTTTGGAAAGACTAGTTGGCCATGTTGGGATTTGAAGAGAGAATAAGAATAAAAAAATCTTGATCGGTTGTGCATGCATATTTGGAAGTTGAGATCGTAGTTGAAAAAGAGAAATAAAAAACAAGGAAGGAGGGAGTCGAGTACGCTTTGGAGAGAGAGCAGTTCGTCCTTTGCACGTGGCTGACCCGGAAAAAAAGTGAAAGAAATACTTGGGAAGAAGAAAGAAAGAGGAAAAGGTGACGTGGTGTGCTTTATTTGGAAGGTTTGGATTGGCGCATAAAAAAAGAAGAAAAAGTTCAAGTGTGGTGCGGCCAAAGGAGAAGGGAATTAATTCTGATTGCTTCGTTTTCCCAAAAATCTGCTGTTATTCGCCACAAAAGGAAACTAGTCTGTTTGAAAGTTTGACGGACGGAAAAGAAAAATACTACTCCCACCTTAGTTTGGAAATAAGTAGAGGAGGAAAAAGATCTCTTGTATTGTTTGGAAAGAAGTAGACAATTTAGGGAGCGAGATCAGGTCTGCTGGGATTTGGGATGTGATCCTCCCACCTTAGTTTGTTTGATTTGGAAGGAAATCAAAGCGATTGAAAAAAGGCAATTCTGACCGGCCAAGAAAAAAAAATAAGGAAAGAAGTAAAGTAAAAGGGAAGTGCCAATCCGATTGTTTGGTGGCTGATTTGGTGTCCTTGCGTGGCACGTTTGTTGTTAAATAAAAAAAGAGCAGGTTGCATTACAGGAGGGGTGGAGATCGCAGCAAGGAAAGAAAAAAGAGGTGTTCAGATTCGTTTGTTTCTCTTGAAAAAAAAACAATCGGTTGGTGGTTTCCAATTTCTGACAGTTTTCTTGGCGAAAATAAAAGAAGAAAAGGAGGACGTGGTATTACTTGGAAAGTTTCCTGGTTTGTTAAGCAAGAGAAAAGAATCGCCAAAAAAAGGACAGGAAAATCCAGAGTTGATCTGTTTTCACGGTTGGAAGGACATTTGTGTTTGTTGCCTACGTAAGTTGGTTCAGATCGTTCCGTTTCGAAAAAAAACTTGGTTCAGATCATTGATTTCAGGAGGGTGCAGATCTGGTTTTTGTTCTACTGGCGAGGTGACTTAAAACAATAGAGAAAAGACGTCTGGATTGTTTGAAGAGAGAGGAAAAGGGAAATTTGATCGGCTTCCATATTTTTACTTTCCTAGTTTGCCACGTGGGACTTTGGTAAGAAAAAAACCCAGTGTTCCTTGTGATATAGACTACTAGTACGTTGTAGTACTTTGGCTGTGGTAAAAAAAAAGAGGTTGCCTCACTTGGTTGGATTTCTTTGGAGAACTGATAAAAGAAAAGGTGAAAAAAGGAGGTTTGTACCACGTGTCTTGTTGCTGTAAAAAAGGTGTGGTTAAAAGAACAATACGGCTGGTGTTCGCGGCATATCGTAAATTTCGTCTGTGTCTTAGACTCGCATCTCTAGTACAGTCTAGCCTAGAACCAGCACTCGACTACTTTGAGCGATTATTCAACTTGCATTAATTAATGTGGTTGTAGCATTTCTTTGCACATATATAAAGCCATCCCAGCTCCACATATTTCTACACCGTGTATACATACGTTCACCTGGCAATCGCTTTACCCAACTTTTGGAATTACTTGACACCGCTGGTTGCCGATCACCGCCTGCTGCATGGTAAGAACTTGTAAGACATTGGTATTTGCTTTACTGTGAGCGTTTTACCACCACATCCTAGTAGTTATAGGAACATTATTTTTGGATTTTGTTTCTTGTTTCTACTAATCATGACAGGATCTAGGGTCAATTCATGGGCTTTGTCGATCGCGGGAGACGTGCCACCACCTTTGCAAATTCCACAACAATCACGAGAGGTGCATAAACATCCAAATGCGCATGATTAGGTTACTGTTCCTATACCATCATTTAATGGCCGTTTTAGACCTTCTTTATATATTGAATGGGAATTCGACATAAATAATATATTTGCTTCCCATAATTTTGATGAACGTAAAAACGTTAAGGTTGCGGTTGGTTCTTTCACTGGTTATGCTATAGTTTGGTGGAGTGAATATTGTCGGCTACACCCTAATGATATACCTACTACTTGGGATGATTTGAAACTTGCCATGCGACATACATTCGTTCCACTTGTTATACTCGTGACATGATTAAAAAGTTGCAACATTTGAAACAAGGTAGTGACACCGTAACGAAATATTATGATACTTTACAAACTACCTTCCTGCATTCCTCTTTAGAAGAAAGTGAAGAAGATTTTATGGATAGATTTTGGGGAGGATTAAATCGTGAGATTCAGAAGATACTAATTCATGAAGAGTGTTATCCTATGGACCATTTGTTTCATCTTGCTTGCAAAGCTGAACAGGAAATAAAACGACGTGTTGCCCACAAGGAGAATAGGCACGAGATGCACATTCCAAGAGTTGATACGATTGTCCCTTCAACTACTAGGCATACTATGACAACCACATCCATTGTTGTGAGGACTACATCACCTCCACCATGTGACACATCATCACAGAGAGTGCCTACATCATCTGAGTTGATCATAAGAGGTAATGACAAAGGTACTAATCTTCCACCACCACATGAGTATGATGAATTCTTGTCAATTTAAATGCACCATGCGGTGAGCTACCCACAACTTTGATCACACTAGCTATTTTAGAGGACTATGTTGATGTTTTGACTTTGCCATGTGTTCAAACAATTTTGAGTGAACCCATTGAATTAACTATCGATGTAAAAGAATCAAGTGAATCAGGGAATAAATCAGATTTGGATCAAATACGTTTGAAAATAATTGTGCCAATGTTTAATCATTTTGATATGACCTCTAATATTGGTGATGGTTCATCATTGTTGGGATGGTTTAATGATAAGCATTGTCAATCTTTTGATATGAATAAGAGCTTCACTTATATGTGCAAACTGAGTTGCAATTTTTTCATGCCTTTGACTTCTTGAGATAATATATTGGCTTTATATTTCACGACTTTTCAAGGGTGCTCTTGTATAACTGTGTCACATGTGCCCCAACTGAGATCAGTGAAAATGGACGACATATACATATACAACGTGTACACCTTGTCTCTTTTGTTAGCCAGATTTCAGATTAAGAAACGCCGAGGACGGCTTTGTTTTCAAGAAGGGGAGGATGATGAGGACATGGCTACCACAGTTACACCCATATCCCCTACTGTTTTACCTCTTGGAACAGTTGCTAGAGCTCAGATACGCCAATTAAATTATCAGGTACTTTCGTTTCTTGGTAATGTTTCTAATGTTCATGAGAATATGATGCTGCCTAACTTAGATACATTTGTGCTGCTTGCAATTGAAGTGTCTAGCATGGACAAGAAGGTTGAACTTTGGAGCATCGTCAAGCATGGAGATGAAGGTGCGTGCGAACAGAACAAGAACAGAGGTTCAAGTGGAGATTTCCGGACTTTGAAGCCACCATGATGACATACAAGATGGTGGACGAAATATACAAGATGGCCTTTCATAAATTTCGTCCATAGCTTATTATTGGTGTTGCGCCAACTTATTTTGGGCCAGGCCCATGTAATCTATTTTTAGACTCCATATTGTAGGGAAAACGACTTAGGAGGTGTTTTAGTCCCACCTTGCCAAGGGTGGACAAAATCCCCTCTCTTTTCCCTATAAATATAGCCCTTAAAGCATCGTTTAGACTTGGGTTTTATTTAGTTAAAAGTTAGCCATCGCTGCAACTTCGTGTACTTCGTTTGTGTCCAACGACCAGACCAAGACCGCTTATGAAACCCCACTTTCATCAATACTTCATCCATACTCGCAATATTCAGATTGCTTAATCATATTCTTGCTTGTTCTTCGATTGCTTGCAGGAATAGACCTTCGTGGTCAGGTTGATCGTGCTCCAGCGTGGTCAATAACCTCCCGGAGTTGGTTTAGCGATTGCTAAGGCGCAACGTCGTGCACGTTTGTAGTCGGATCGTCAAAGTCGTCTCCACCAAATCGATAGTTATCATCTCATCGAAAGATCGGGACCCTCGCCTCTATCAAACCCTAACTCTTGTTTCCCCACACATACGGACTCTAAAAATAGCCTATACTTAAGTATTTCGAAATTACATGGGCCTGGCCCATTAATAAGGTGACGCAGCACCTAGAATAGCCTATGGACGAATATTATGAAGTGGCATCTTGTATATTTCGTCCAAGGCTTCATGCACTCCTTATGGCGGCTTCAAAGTCCTGAAATCATCACTTGTAACTCCGTTCTTGATCCCCTTGCGCATGCCATCAACTCCATGCGTGTTCTTGCTCCAATGTTCATCCTTCTCCAAGCTAGGCCCTTCATTTGTAAGCAAAACAAATGTATCCAATTTAGGCAGCATCATAATCTCATGAACATTAGAATCATTACCAAGAAACGAAAGTACCTGGTAATTTAATTGGCGTGCGCGAGCTCTAGTAATTGGTCCAGTATATGTAACAATAGGGGCTGTGGGTGTAACAATGGTATTGATGTCCTCATCATCCTCCCCTTCTTGAAATGAAGTCGTCCTCGACGGAAGCGCATCTTCCTCACCCAAATAAGGCTTCAAATCTGCAATGTTAAAAGTGGGACTAACCCCAAAATCTACAGGTAGCTCAAGTTTATATGCATTATCATTTATTTTCTCTAACACCTTAAAAGGACCATCAGCACGTGGCATTAGCTTTGATTTGCGCAGATTAGGAAATATATCTTTACGCAAATGTAACCAAACAAGATCTCCAGGCGCAAACACAACATGTTTTCTACCCTTATCTCCAGCAAGTTTATATTTAGCATTCATACGCTCAATGTTTTCCTTAGTTAACTCATGCATTTTTAAAATCAATTCAGAATGTTCTTTAACATCAAAATTAACCTTCTCTGAAGATGGAAGAGGCAACAAATCAATAGGTGCACGAGGTAGGAAACCATACACAATTTCAAAAGGGCACATCTGAGTAGTAGAATGCAATGAACGATTATAAGCAAATTCAATATGAGGCAAGCATTCTTCCCACATTTTGTTGTTATTCTTCAAAACAGCCCTAAGCATAGTAGACAATGTTCTATTGACTACTTCAGTTTGTCCATCAGTTTGGGGGTGACAAGTAGTACTAAAAAGCAGCTTAGTCCCCAACTTAGCCGATAAACATCTCCAAAAGTGGCTAAGAAATTTAGTATCACGATCTGAAACAATAGTATTTGGCACACCATGTAAGCGAATAATTTCACGAAAGAACAAATCAGCAACATTAACAGCATCATCGCTTTTATGACATGGTATAAAGTGTGCCATTTTCGAGAACCTATCCACGACAACAAATATGCTATCCCTCCCCTTCTTTGTTCGAGGTAAACCTAAAACAAAGTCCATAGATATATCCTCCCAAGGAACACTAGGTACAGGCAAAGGCATATATAAACCATGAGGATTGAGTCGTGACTTAGCTCTTTGACATGTAGTGCAGCGAGCAACAAAACGCTCAACATCCCGTCTCATCTTTGGCCAAAAGAAATGTGTAGCAAGTATATCCTTCGTCTTCTTGACGCCAAAGTGTCCCATTAATCCTCCTCCATGCACCTCCTGCAACAACAAAAGACGAACGGAGCTAGCTGGAATGCATAGCTTGTTAGCACGAAACACAAATCCATCGTTAAGAACGAACTTGTTCCAAGTTCTCCCTTCCTTACAATTCTACAATACATCTTTAAATTCAGCATCATGAACATATTGATATTTGATGGTCTCCAAACCAAATATTTTAAAGTCAAGTTGTGAAAGCATAGTATAACAACGAGACAAGGCATCAGCAATAACATTTTCTTTACCCTTCTTGTGTTTAATGACATAAGGGAAAGTCTCAATGAATTCAACCCATTTAGCATGTCTACGGTTCAGTTTTGCTTGACTTTTAATGTGTTTCAAAGATTCATGATCAGAATGTATAACAAATTCCTTGGGCCATAAATAATGTTGCCATGTTTCTAAGGTCCGAACAAGAGCACATAATTCTTTATCATAAGTAGAATAGTTCAGACTAGGCCCACTCAATTTTTCAGAAAAGTATGCAACAGGTTTTCCATCTTGTAATAACACACCTCCTAATCCAATTCCACTAGCATCACATTCAAGCTCAAAAGTCTTATTGAAATTAGGAAGTTGGAGTAAAGGAGCATGTGTCAACTTATCTTTCAATACCATGAAGGCTTCTTCCTGTGCGGTACCCCAAACAAAAGGCACATCCTTCTTTGTAAGCTCGTTGAGAGGTGCAGCAATGGTGCTGAAATCTCTCACAAAACGCCTATAGAAACCAGCGAGGCCAAGGAAACTCCTCACTTGTGTGACCGTTTTGGGCTGCGGCCAAGTCTCAATAGCTTCAATCTTGGCTTTATCAACTTCAATTCCCTGTGGAGTAACAACATAGCCAAGAAAAGATACTCGGTCGGTGCATAAGGTGCACTTTCCAAGGTTTCCAAACAAACGTGCATCACATAGAGCAATAAAAACAACACGTAAATGTTCGAAATGTTCCTCCAAAGATTTGCTATAAATCAATATGTCATCAAAGTAAACTACCACAAATCGTCCAATGAAAGCACGTAAAACTTCGTTCACTAACCTCATGAAAGTACTAGGTGCATTAGTTAACCCAAAAGGCATGACTAACCACTCATATAGTCCAAACTTAGTTTTAAATGTTGTTTTCCATTCATCACCCAATTTCATACGAATTTGATGGTATCCACTACGCAAATCAACTTTGGAGAATATTGTAGAGCCACTCAATTCATCAAGCATATCATCTAGCCTAGGAATAGGATGACGATAACGAATAGTAATATTATTAATGCCTCTACAATCAACGCACATACACGACATACCATCCTTTTTCGGCACTAAAATGATAGAAACAGCACAAGGACTAAGGGATTCGCGTATATAACCTTTGTCGAGCAGTTCTTGTACTTGACGCATAATCTCCTTCGTCTCCCCTGGATTGGTATGGTATGGTGCATGGTTGGGTAGCGAAGCACCGGGAATTAAGTCAATTTGATGCTCAATTCCTTGAATAGGTGGTAATCCCGGTGGCACGTCTTGTGGAAAGACGTCAGCGAACTCCTGCAAAATGTTAGTGACAACAGGGGGCAAAGAGGAAGGCACGTCCTCGAATGAAAATAATGCCTCTTTGCACACAAAAGCATAGCAAACAGATTTGCTAAAATCTAGCTCATCAATATCAGATTTGGTGGCAAGTAAACATGCACTTTTCAATTTAATTTCAGAAACAACAGTAGATGGTTTATTATTATGCTTCATTTGGTGCTCAAATTCTTTTGCCACAATCTGATTTTCACTCTTATTTGTCTCCTGTTTTGCTTTATTAGCTCTATTAATATCATCTTTCAAAATGGATTCAGGAGTCATAGGAAGCAAAGTAATATTTTTATCGTTATGAACAAGAGTATACTGATTGTTTCTACCATGGTGTACAGAATTTTTATCAAATTGCCATGGTCTACCAAGTAATAAGGAACATGCTTGCATAGGTACCACATCACAATCAACATAATCAGCATATGTAGAGATACTAAAATGCACACGAACAGTACGTGTTACCTTAACCTTGCCGCTGTTGTTGAACCATTGGATGTAGTAAGGATGTGGATGTGGTCTTGTGGTGAGAGATAGCTTCTCCACCATCTCCATGCTAGCCAAGTTATTGCAGCTCCCTCCATCTATGATCACACGAACAGAACGTTCCTTCACAACTCCCTTTGTATGGAACAAATTATGCCTCTGATTTTGCTCAGCTTGTGTAACCTGCACACTCAAAACATGTTGAGCAACTAAACATTCATACCTGTCAGCATCTTCAGGAGCCATGTATTGCGTCTCATGATCAAAATCATCTCCACCGTGTTCTTCACGTGTAATAAGAGCCAAAGTCTCCTCATCATAGTCACTAGCGGACTCATACCCACCATCCTCAGTAACAATCATCACAGGCTTAGATGGGCATTCTCTCGCATAATGACCTCCACCCTTGCAACGTCGACAAATAATATCATGTGTTTGCCCTGTTGATGCCATGGATGAAGAAGAGCTCTTTGCAGGCCCAGAAGGTGTGCTCTTGGCAGATAGTGGTGATTGTGCCTGCTTTATTGTATCACGGTTGGAGGTGGCAGCCGACGGAGGCGCCGGTGTAGCAGAACATGTGGAAGCAGATGATGCACGTGGTGTCCATGATGAAGGTCGACCTGCAGAAAAGTTAGTCTGCGCCAATGCCTGTCGATCCTGCACTTCACGTTCAGCTTTACAAGCAAGATGGAATAAACGAGTGATATTAGTATACTCCTTATATTCTAGAATCGCCTGAATCTCTCTATTTAATCCACCCATAAAACGTGCAAGCATAGCTTCATTCTCCTCAACAATACCACATCTAATCATGCCAGTTTGTAATTCCTGATATTATTCTGCTACAGAATTTTTTCCCTGTCTTAAGCACTGCAATTTTTGAAGTAATTCACGTTGATAATATGGTGGAACCCAACGAGTACGCATAGCAGTTTTCAAAGCAGCCCAAGTAGCCGGAATAGGATATAATCTACAACGCTCAGACCACCAAACACATGCAAAACTAGTGAATGCACAAACAGCAGCAGGAACACGTCTCTCCTCGGGATATTGTAAACATGTAAATCGTTGTTCAGTTTCTAACTCCCAAGTAAGATATATATCTGGAACATATCTACCCTCAAATGGTGGAATATTCAATTTTAGTTTAGGGAGATGGTCATGATCTCGTACCTGAGGGTGATCCCTACCATTGCCATTATTTGCATGTGGATGACCTGGTGGTTGCTGTGCTGGTGGTGGCACGTAGTTCTGATTTTGATCAACCTCATCCTCATAATCTCCCACATAATCATCCTCCTCCACATCAGCAGTAGGAGCCACAGAAGTATCAACAGCAGCACCAGCAGTTTGGCCCGACTAAAGAGGGACACAGCTCGCTCGGCGGAGGGCTATTTCCCGACGTGGAGGTAGTCGATGTTGTTGCTGTTGTTGCAGAGGTGCGGCAGGAGCAGCCGGTGGTGGTGGTGGAAAACGCGAAAGCAATTCAACAAACTTGTTATCGAGCTTTGTTTCAAACGTCTTCTCCATGCCATCTATCTTCTCCATGGCCTCTTCAAATCTGTTTATCACATCTTGCACCTGTCCACTCATCATTTGCTGAAACGTATCATGAAGCTCCTTGTTCGTCAAGTTCTCCCAGTCAGTCTCGTCGGCTTGTGATCCTGGCATGGTTAGCAGCAATAGAAACACACAAGAATATGATCCTACAAACTACTAACAAGTGGTGGTGGTGGCGGGTGTCACAAATCCGTCAAGAAAATCTCAAATTCTTACCAGTTCTTACCCAGCAGCAGGCGGTGATCGGCAACCGTTGTAGTCAAAACTTCTCAAAAGCTTGGATAGAGCGATTGCCAGGGAGAGTCAAACGCACGACATAGATGTATGTGGAGCTGGGAAGGCTTATAGTATGGTAGCAAAAAGGGTCAGCAATAATCAATTCAGAGATGCAAAGTTGAATAAACGCTCAACGACGGTACTGTGCTGGTCCTAGGCTAGACCGTGCTAGAGACGCGAGCCTAGAACACTAACAAAATCACGGCGCTGCACGTAAATAAGGGAAAAGCACACTCTGGAACTGTTTTTTTTCGCTCTTTTTTTGCGCTCCTTTTTTTTGCGCTCCTTCGTTTTTTGCGAAAAATCACTATAATGGCGAGTGTCTCAAAACTCTTCCCTCGTCAAACTGATAGGATGGGCACGAAATTTTTTTTTCACTTTTTTTTTTGGAAATCAGGGCAGCGACGACGAAAAAGTGCGACAAAAAATCACTATGATGGAACGTGGCTCAAAAGACTCAGAAAAGCCTAAAAATAGGATAGGGAAAAAAAATTTGCCCGTGAAAATTTTGGCCTAAAAACTGCCCGGGGGTCTCCAGACTCTTTTTTTTCCGAGACCTACGCAGGCAAGGAAACACGAATCAGAATTTAGATTGATCTCAAGAACAAACCTAATATGAGAAGAACTCGGATTGGTGGTGGATATATGGTTGTGGTATATGGCAGCGGTGGTGGTATATGGTAGCGGTGGTGGTATATGGATACAGATTGGTGGTGGTATATGGATACGGATTGGTGGTGGTATATGGATATGGATTCAGAGCGGTGGCGGATAAGCAAAAGTGGTAGATGGGCGATGATGATGGTGCGGCAGCGGCGTGACAACTTATGACCAGAACTCGAAACTCTAAAAGATTAGACTCTAAGACCAACAACTTGACACGATGATGCAACCGCAAATTCAACAAAGCAAAAACCCTAAAAAGATTATGCAAAGGCTCAGATTGGTTCGGATATGATGAACTAACCCTAATTTTTTTTTCTGGCTTTTTCATGGACTGTAGGTATGAAGAACATACTCGATCTAATCTATGAAAAACTGTAAAATCTCACCGAGCAACCTGGAAATCTGATACCACTTGATAGAGGCTAAGGTGTCCCGATGTTTCGATGAGATGGTGGCTATCGTTTTCTGTGGGAGTCGACCTTGACGATCCGACTACGAACGTGCGAGACGTCGCGCCTTAGCAATCGCTAAACCAACTTCCGAGGGTTATTGACCACGCCGGAGCACGATCAACCTGACCACGAGGGTCTGTTTCCTGCGAGCAAACAAAGAACAAGCAAGAAACTGAGATTGCAATCGGGATATTGTGAATATATGATGAAAGCTTTATTGATTAAGGTGGGGTTCTGTGACGTCTTGGTCTGGTCGTTGGACACAAACGAAGTACGCAAAGTTGCAGCTATGGCAAACTTTTAATCTAAACAAAACCCAAAGTCTAAACGACGCCCTAAGGGCTGTATACATGGAGGAAGAGGGGGGAATTTCGTGGCCCTTGAGGATGGGATCCGAAACCAACCCTAACTCTTGTTTCCCCACACATACGGACTCTAAAAATAGCCTATACTTAAGTATTTCGAGATTACATGGGCCTGGCCCATTAATAAGGTGACGCAGCACCTAGAATAGCCTATGAACGAATATTATGAAGTGGCATCTTGTATATTTCGTCCAAGGCTTCATGCACTCCTTATGGCGGCTTCAAAGTCCTGAAATCATCACTTGTAACTCCGTTCTTGATCCCCTTGCGCATGCCATCAACTCCATGCGTGTTCTTGCTCCAATGTTCATCCTTCTCCAAGCTAGACCCTTCATTTGTAAGCAAAACAAATGTATCTAATTTAGGCAGCATCATAATCTCATGAACATTAGAATCATTACCAAGAAACGAAAGTACCTGGTAATTTAATTGGCGTGCGTGAGCTCTAGTAATTGGTCCAGTATATGTAACAGTAGGGGCTGTGGGTGTAACAATGGTATTGATGTCCTCATCATAGTCTGAACTATTCTACTTATGACAAAGAATTATATGCTCTTGTTCGGATCTTAAAAACATGGCAACATTATTTATGGCCCAAGGAATTTGTTATACATTCTGATCTTGAATCTTTGAAATAGATTAAAAGTCAAGCAAAACTGAACCGTAGACATGCTAAATGGGTTGAATTCATTGAGACTTTTCCTTATGTCATTAAACACAAGAAGGGTAAAGAAAATGTTATTATTGATGCATTGTCTCGTCGTTATACTATGCTTTCACAACTTGACTTTAAAATATTTGGTTTGGAGACCATCAAAGATCAATATGTGCATGATGCTGAATTTAAAGATGTACTGCAGAATTGTAAGGAAGGGAGAACTTGGAACAAGTTCGTTCTTAATGATGGATTTGTGTTTTGTGCTAACAAGCTATGCATTCCAGCTAGCTCTGTTCATCTTTTGTTGTTGCAGGAGGGGTGATGAGGACATCAATACTGATGAGGACATCAATACCATTGTTACACCCACAGCCCCTACTGCTACATATACGGGACCAATTACTAGAGCTCGCGCACGCCAATTAAATTATCAGGTACTTTCGTTTCTTGGTAATGATTCTAATGTTCATGAGAATATGATGCTGCCTAAATTGGATACATTTGTTTTGCTTACAAATGAAGGGCCTAGCTTGGAGATGGATGAACATTGGAGCAAGAACAAGCATGGAGATGATGCCATGCGCAAGGGGAACAAGAACGGAGTTACAAGTGATGATTTCAGGACTTTGAAGCCACCATAATGGGTGCATGAAGCCTTGGACGAAATATACAAGATGCCACTTCATAAATTTCGTCCCGAGGCTATTATAGGTGCTGCATCACCTTTTTATTGGGCCAGGCCCATGTAATTTCGAAATACATAGGTATAGGCTATTTTTAGAGTCCGTATGTGTGGGGAAACAAGAGATAGGGTTGATTTCGGACCCCTCCACCAAGGGCCACGAAATTCCCCCTCTCTTCCTCCATATATACAGCCCTTAGGGCACCGTTTAGACTTTGGATTTTGTTTAGATTAAAAGTTCGCCATAGCTGCAACTTCGCGTACTTCGTTTGTGTTCAACGACCAGACAAAGGCATCACAGAACCCCACCTTGATCAATAAAGCTTTCATCTTATATTCGCAATATCCAGATTGCAATCTTAGTTTCTTGCTTGTTCTTCGTTTGCTCGCAGGAAACAGACCCTCGTGGTCAGGTTGATCGTGCTCCGGCGTGGTCAATAACCTCTCGGAGTTGTTTCATACCTATAGTCCACGAAAAAGCCAAAACAATTAGGGTTAGTTCATCCCATCTGAACCAGTCTGAGCCTTGCATAATCTTTTCTGTATTTGCTTTGTTGAATTTGCGGTTGCATCGTCGTGTCCAGTTGCTGGTCTTAGCGTCTAGTCTTTTAGAGTTTCGAGTTCTGTTCACAGGTTGTCACGTCGCCGCTGCCATATATCACCACCGCATCATCATCGTCGCTGTTGCCATATACCACCACCACATATTCACCGTCAATCTGAATCTATATACGCCACCACATATCCGCCGCCATCACGCCAATCCGAGTTCACCTGCAACATATATCCGCCACCTGTCCGTGTTCCACCTGATTCATCTTCGCCACCAGTCCGAGTTCCACCAGATTCATCTCCGCCACCAGTCCTAGTCCGAGTCCAGTAATTGTTGCATTGTTCTCGATTTCCAGATCACGTGATACTCCGAGTCGTGACAGAGAAGGACTCCCCAACTTCCGAGCCATCCGTAGAAGAAAAATAGTTGCAATTTCAAAAAAAAAACTAAGTCTGGATAATTCTGGCTGGGCAGTTTTTAGACCATTTGTAGACATTTTCGAAAAAAAATTGTTGCGGAGCAAAAAAAGAAGAGGAAAAAAAGTGCAAAAAAAAGAGAAAAAAAAATTCAGAGTGTGCTCCTCCCTTGTTTATGTGCCGCGCCGTGATTTTGTTGGTGTTTTAGGCTCGCGTCTCTAGCACAGTCTAGCCTAGGACCAGCACAGTACCGTCGTTGAGCGTTTATTCAACTTTGCATCTCTGAATTGATTATTGCTGACCCTTTTTGCTACCATATTATAAGCCTTCCCAGCTCCACATACATCTACGTCGTGCGTTTGACTCTCCCTGGTAATCGCTCTATCCAAGCTTTGAGAGTTTTGACTACAACGGTTGCCGATCACCGCCTGCTGCTGGGTAAGAACTGGTAAGAATTTGAGTTTTGCTTGACGGGTTTGTGACACCCACCACCACCACTTGTTCGTAGTCTGTAGGATCATATTCTTGTGTGTTTCTATTGCTGCTAACCATGCCAGGATCACAAGCCGACGAGATTGACTGGGAGAATTTATCGAACAAGGAGCTTCATGATAAGTTTTAGCAAATGATGACTGAACAGGTGCAAGATGTGCTGAACAATTTTGAAGAGGCCATGGAGAAGATCACTGGCCTTGAGAAGACGTTCGAAACAAAGCTCGATAACAAGTTTAATGAATTGCTCGCGCGTCTTCCACCACCACCACCCGCTGCACCTAACGCACCTCTCCAACAACAACAACAACGACTGCCTCCACGTCGCGAAACAGACCTCTGCCGAGCAAGCCGTGTTCCTCTTGCGTTTGGCCAAACTGTTGGTGCTGCTGTTGATACTTCTGTGGCTCCTGCTGCTGATGCGGAGGAGGATGATTATGTGGGAGATTATGAGGATGAGGTTGATCAAAATCAGCACTACGTGCAGCCACCTGTACCACCACCAGCAGGTCGACCTCAGGTATATATTCGTAATGGTAGGCCTGCACCACCACCTCAGGTACGAGATGATGTCCATATTCCTAAACTGAAATTGAATATTCCACCATTTGAGGGTAGATATGTTCCTGATATATATCTTACTTGGGAGTTAGAAACTGAACAACGATTTACATGTTTACAATATCCTGAGGAGAGACGAGTTGCTGCTGCTGTTTGTGCTTTCACTAGTTTTGCATGTGTATGGTGGTCTGAACATTGTAGATTATATCCTATTCCAACTACTTGGGCTGCTTTGAAAACTGCTATGCATACGCGTTGGGTTCCACCATATTATCAACGTGAATTGCTTCAAAAATTGCAGCATTTAAGACAAGGGAAAAATTCTGTAGAAGAATATTATCAGGAATTACAAACTGGCATGATTAGATGTGGTATTGTTGAGGAGAATGAAGCTATGCTTGCACGTTTTCTGGGTGGATTAAATAGAGAGATTCAGATCATTCTAGACTATAAGGAGTATACTAATATCACTCGTTTATTCCATCTTGCTTGTAAAGCTGAACGTGAAGTGCAGGATCGACAAGCATTGGGGCGAACTAACTTTTCTGCAGGCCGACCTTCATCATGGACACCACGTGCATCTTCTACTTCAACTGCACCAGCACCTCCATCCGGTGCCACCTCCAGCCGTGATACAAGAAAACAGGCACAACCACCATTATCTGCCAAGAGCGCACCTGCGGGGCCTGCACAGCGTTCTTCTTCTTCCATGGCATCAACAGGGCACACAAGTGATATTATTTTTTCGTTGTTGTAAGGGAGGAGGTCATTATGCGAGAGAATGCAAAACTCCGCGTGTCATGATTGCTACCGCGGATGGTGGATATGAGTCTGCTAGTGACTATGATGAGGAGACTTTGGCTCTTATTACACGTGAAGAACATGGTGGAGATGATTCTGATCATGAGACGCAATACATGGCTCCTGAAGACGCTGACAGGTATGAATGTTTAGTTGCTCAACGTGTTTTGAGTGTGCAGATCACACAAGCTGAGCAAAATCAGAGGCACAATTTGTTCCATACCAAGGGAGTTGTGAAGGAACGTTCTGTGCGCGTCATCATAGACGGAGGGAGCTGCAACAACTTGGCTAGCATGGAGATGGTGGAGAAGCTTTCTCTCACCACAATACCACATCCACATCCTTACTACATCCAATGGTTCAACAACAGCGGCAAGGTTAAGGTAACACGTACTGTTCGTGTGCATTTTAGTATCTCTACATATGCTGATTATGTTGATTGTGATGTGGTACCTATGCAAGCATGTTCCTTATTACTTGGTAGACCATGGCAATTTGATAAAAATTCTATACACCATGGTAGAAACAATCACTATACTCTTATTCATAAGGATAAAAATATTACTTTGCTTCCTATGACTCCTGATTCCATTTTGAAAGATGATATTAATAGAGCTAATAAAGCAAAACAGGAGACGAATAAGAGTGAAAATCAGATTGTGGCAAAAGAATTTGAGCAACAAATGAAGCCTAATAATAAACCATCTAGTGTTGCTTCTAAAATTAAATTGAAAAGTGCATGTTTATTTGCCACCAAATCTGATATTGATGAGCTAGATTTCAGCAAATCTGTTTGCTATGCTTTTGTGTGCAAAGAGGCATTATTTTCATTCGAGGACGTGCCTTCCTCTTTGCCTCCTGCTGTCACTAACATTTTGCAGGAGTTCGCTGACGTCTTTCCACAAGACGTGCCACCCGGATTACCGCCTATTCGAGGGATTGAGCATCAGATTGACTTAATTCCCGGTGCTTCACTGCCAAACCGTGCACCATACCGTACCAATCCAGAGGAGACGAAGGAGATTATGCGTCAAGTACAAGAGCTTCTCGACAAAGGTTATATACGCGAATCCCTTAGTCCTTGTGCTGTTCCTATTATTCTAGTGCCGAAAAAGGATGGTACGTCACGTATGTGTGTTGATTGTAGAGGCATTAATAATATTACTATTCGTTATCGTCATCCTATTCCTAGGCTAGATGATATGCTTGATGAATTGAGTGGCTCTACAATATTCTCCAAAGTTGATTTGCGTAGTGGCTACCATCAAATTCGTATGAAATTGGGAGATGAATGGAAAACAACATTTAAAACTAAGTTTGGATTATATGAGTGGTTAGTCATGCCTTTTGGGTTAACTAATGCACCTAGTACTTTCATGAGATTAATGAACGAAGTTTTACGTGCTTTCATTGGATGATTTGTGGTAGTTTACTTTGATGACATATTGATTTATAGCAGATCTTTGGAAGAACATTTGGAACATTTACGTGCTGTTTTTATTGCTCTACGTGATGCATGTTTGTTTGGTAACCTTGGGAAGTGCACCTTTTGCACCGACCGAGTATCTTTTCTTGGCTATGTTGTTACTCCACAGGGAATTGAAGTTGATAAAGCCAAGATTGAAGCTATTGAGAGTTGGCCGCAGCCCAAAACGGTCACACAAGTGAGGAGTTTTCTTGGCCTCGCTGGATTCTATAGGCGTTTTGTGAGAGATTTCAGCACCATTGCTGCACCTCTCAACGAGCTTACAAAGAAGGATGTGCCTTTTGTTTGGGGTACCGCACAGGAAGAAGCCTTCACGGTATTGAAAGATAAGTTGACACATGCTCCTTTACTCCAACTTCCTGATTTTAATAAGACTTTTGAGCTTGAATGTGATGCTAGTTGATGAGGACATCAATACAATTGTTACACCCACAGCCCCTGCTGCTATACATACTGGACCAATTACTAGAGCTCGTGCACGCCAACTAAATTACCAGGTACTTTCGTTTCTTGGTAATGATTCTAATGTTCATGAGAATATGATGCTGCCTAAATTGGATACATTTGTTTTGCTTACAAATGAAGGGCCTAGCTTGGAGAAGGATGAACATTGGAGCAAGAACAAGCATGGAGATGATGGCATGCGCAAGGGAAACAAGAACGGAGTTACAAGTGATGATTTCAGGACTTTGAAGCCACCATAATGGGTGCATGAAGCCTTGGACGAAATATACAAGACGCCACTTCATAAATTTCGTCCCGAGGCTATTTTAGGTGCTGCGTCACCTTATTATTTGGCCAGGCCCATGTAATTTCGAAATACATAAGTATAGGCTATTTTTAGAGTCCGTATGTGTGGGGAAACAAGAGATAGGGTTGATTTCGGACCCCTCCACCAAGGGCCACGAAATTCCCCCCCTCTTCCTCCATATATACAGCCCTTAGGGCATCGTTTAGACTTTGGGTTTTGTTTAGATTAAAAGTTCGCCATAGCTGCAACTTCGCGTACTTCGTTTGTGTTCAACGACCAGACAAAGGCGTCACAGAACCCCACCTTGATCAATAAAGCTTTCATCTTATATTCGCAATATCCAGATTGCAATCTTAGTTTCTTGCTTGTTCTTCGTTTGCTCGCAGGAAACAGACCCTCGTGGTCAGGTTGAACGTGCTCCGGCGTGGTCAATAACCTCTCGGAGTTGGTTTAGCGATTGCTAAGGCGCGACGTCCTCGCACGTTCGTAGTCGGATCGTCAAAGTCGACTTCCACCAAAGCGATATCCATCATCTCATCGAAAGATCGGGACCCTCGCCTCTATCACTTTGTCGAGAAGCTCTTGTACTTGACGCATAATCTCCTTCGTCTCCTCTGGATTGGTACGGTATGGTGCACGGTTTGGCAGTGAAGCACCGGGAATTAAGTCAATCTGATGCTCAATCCCTCGAATAGGCGGTAATCCCGGTGGCACGTCTTGTGGAAATACGTCAGCGAACTCCTGCAAAATGTTAGTGACAGCAGGAGGCAAAGAGGAAGGCACGTCCTCGAATGAAAATAATGCCTCTTTGCACACAAAAGCATAGCAAACAGATTTGCTGAAATCTAGCTCATCAATATCAGATTTGGTGGCAAATAAACATGCACTTTTCAATTTAATTTCAGAAGCAACACTAGATGGTTTATTATTAGGCTTCATTTGTTGCTCAAATTCTTTTGCCACAATCTGATTTTCACTCTTATTCTTCTCCTGTTGTGCTTTATTAGCTCTATTAATATCATCTTTCAAAATGTAATCAGGAGTCATAGGAAGCAAAGTAATATTTTTATCCTTATGAACAAGAGTATAGTGATTGTTTCTACCATGGTGTACAGAATTTTTATCAAATTGCCATGGTCTACCAAGTAATAAGGAACATGCTTGCATAGGTACCACATCACAATCAACATAATCAGCATATGTAGAGATACTAAAATGCACACGAACAGTACGTGTTACCTTAACCTTGCCGCTGTTGTTGAACCATTGGATGTAGTAAGGATGTGGATGTGGTCTTGTGGTGAGAGAAAGCTTCTCCACCATCTCCATGCTAGCCAAGTTGTTGCAGCTCCCTCCGTCTATTATGACGCGCACAGAACGTTCCTTCACAACTCCCATGGTATGGAACAAATTGTGCCTCTGATTTTGCTCAGCTTGTGTGACCTGCACACTCAAAACACGTTGAGCAACTAAACATTCATACCTGTCAGCGTCTTCAGGAGCCATGTATTGCGTCTCATGATCAGAATCATCTCCACCATGTTCTTCACGTGTAATAAGGGCCAATGTCTCCTCATCATAGTCACTAGCGGACTCATATCCACCATCCGCGGTAGCAATCATCACACGCGGAGATTTGCATTCCCTCGCATAATGACCTCCTCCCTTACAACGACGACAAATAATATCACTTGTGTGCCCTGTTGATGCCATGGAAGAAGAAGAACGCTGTGCAGGCCCCGCAGGTGCGCTCTTGGCAGATAATGGTGGTTGTGCCTGTTTTCTTGTATCACGGCTGGAGGTGGCACCGGATGGAGGTGCTGGTGCAGTTGAAGTATCTCTACATATGCTGATTATGTTGATTGTGATGTGGTACCTATGCAAGCATGTTCCTTATTACTTGGTAGACCATGGCAATTTGATAAAAATTTTGTACACCATGGTAGAAACAATCACTATACTCTTGTTCATAAGGATAAAAATATTACTTTGCTTCCTATGACTCCTGATTCCATTTTGAAAGATGATATTAATAGAGCTAATAAAGCACAACAGGAGAAGAATAAGAGTGAAAATCAGATTGTGGCAAAAGAATTTGAGCAACAAATGAAGCCTAATAATAAGCCATCTAGTGTTGCTTCTGAAATTAAATTGAAAAGTGCATGTTTATTTGCCACCAAATCTGATATTGATGAGCTAGATTTCAGCAAATCTGTTTGCTATGCTTTTGTGTGCAAAGAGGCATTATTTTCATTCGAGGACGTGCCTTCCTCTTTGCCTCCTGCTGTCACTAACATTTTGCAGGAGTTCGCTGACGTTTTTCCACAAGACGTGCCACCGGGATTACCGCCTATTCGAGGGATTGAGCATCAGATTGACTTAATTCCCGGTGCTTCACTGCCAAACCGTGCACCATTCCGTACCAATCCAGAGGAGACGAAGGAGATTATGCGTCAAGTACAAGAGCTTCTCGACAAAGGTTATATACGCGAATCCCTTAGTCCTTGTGCTGTTCCTATTATTCTAGTGCCGAAAAAGGATGGTACATCACGTATGTGTGTTGATTGTAGAGGCATTAATAATATTACTATTCGTTATCGTCATCCTATTCCTAGGCTAGATGATATGCTTGATGAATTGAGTGGCTCTACAATATTCTCCAAAGTTGATTTGCGTAGTGGATACCATCAAATTCGTATGAAATTGGGAGATGAATGGAAAACAGCATTCAAAACTAAATTTGGATTATATGAGTGGTTAGTCATGCCTTTTGGGTTAACTAATGCACCTAGTACTTTCATGAGATTAATGAACGAAGTTTTACGTGCTTTCATTGGACGATTTGTGGTAGTTTACTTTGATGACATATTGATTTATAGCAGATCTTTGGAAGAACATTTGGAACATTTACGTGTTGTTTTTATTGCTCTACGTGATGCACGTTTGTTTGGTAACCTTGGGAAGTGCACCTTTTGCACCGACCGAGTATCTTTTCTTGGCTATGTTGTTACTCCACAGGGAATTGAAGTTGATAAAGCCAAGATTGAAGCTATTGAGAGTTGGCCGCAACCCAAAACGGTCACACAAGTGAGGAGTTTTCTTGGCCTCGCTGGATTCTATAGGCGTTTTGTGAGAGATTTCAGCACCATTGCTGCACCTCTCAAAGAGCTTACAAAGAAAGATGTGCCTTTTCTTTGGGGTACCGCACAGGAAGAAGCCTTCTCGGTATTGAAAGATAAGTTGACACATGCTCCTTTACTCCAACTTCCTGATTTTAATAAGACTTTTGAGCTTGAATGTGATGCTAGTGGAATTGGATTAGGCGGTGTGTTATTACAAGATGGCAAACCTATTGCATACTTTTCTGAAAAATTGAGTGGGCCTAGTCTGAATTATTCTACTTATGATAAAGAATTATATGCTCTTGTTCGGACTTTAGAAACATGGAAACATTATTTATGGCCCAAAGAATTTTTTATACATTCTGATCATGAATCTTTGAAACATATTAAAAGTCAAGCTAAACTGAATCGTAGACATGCTAAATGGGTTGAATTCATTGAGACTTTTCCTTATGTCATTAAACACAAGAAGGGAAAAGAAAATGTTATTGCTGATGTATTGTCTCGCCGCTATACTATGCTTTCACAACTTGACTTCAAAATATTTGGTTTGGAGACCATCAAAGATCAATATGTGCATGATGCTGATTTGAAAGATGTAATGCCGAATTGTAAAGAAGGAAGAATGTGGAACAAGTTCGTCGTTAACGATGGATTTGTGTTTCGTGCTAACAAGCTATGCATTCCAGCTAGCTCCTATCGTCTTTTGTTGTTGCAGGAGGCGCATGGAGGAGGATTAATGGGACACTTTGGCGTGAAGAAGACGGAGGACGTACTTGCTACACATTTCTTTTGGCCAAAGATGAGACGGGATGTTGAGCGTTTTATTGCTCGATGCACTACATGTCAAAAAGCTAAGTCACGACTCAATCCTCATGGTTTATATATGCCTTTGCCTGTACCTAGTGTTCCTTGGGAGGATATACCTATGGACTTTGTTTTAGGTTTACCTCGAACAAAGAAGGGGAGGGATAGCATATTTGTTGTCGTGGATAGATTCTCGAAAATGGCACACTTTATACCATGTCATAAAAGCGATGATGCTGTTAATGTTGCTGATTTGTTCTTTCGTGAAATTATTCGCTTGCATGGTGTGCCAAATACTATTGTTTCAGATCGTGATACTAAATTTCTTAGCCACTTTTGGAGATGTTTATGGGCTAAGTTGGGGACTAAACTGCTTTTTAGTACTACTTGTCACCCCCAAACTGATGGACAAACTGAAGTAGTCAATAGAACGTTGTCTACTATGCTTAGGGCTGTTTTGAAGAATAATAAGAAAATATGGGAGGAATGCTTGCCTCATATTGAATTTGCTTATAATCTTTCATTGCATTCTACTACTAAGATGTGCCCTTTTGAAGTTGTGTATGGTTTCCTACCTCGTGCACCTATTGATTTGTTGCCTCTTCCATCTTCGGAGAAGGTTAATTTTGATGCTAAACAACGTGCTGAATTGATTTTAAAAATGCATGAGTTAACTAAGGAAAACATTGAGCGTATGAATGCTAAATATAAACTTGCTGGAGATAAGGGTAGAAAACATGTTGTGTTTGCACCTGGAGATCTTGTTTGGTTACATTTGCGTAAGGATAGATTTCCTGATTTGCGCAAATCAAAGCTAATGCCACGTGCTGATGGTCCCTTTAAGGTGTTAGAGAAAATAAATGATAATGCATATAAACTTGAGCTGCCTGCAGATTTTGGGGTTAGTCCCACTTTTAACATTGCAGATTTGAAGCCTTATTTGGGTTCGGAAGATGAACTTCCGTCGAGGACGACTTCATTTCAAGAAGGGGAGGATGATGAGGACATCAATACAATTGTTACACCCACAGCCCCTGCTGCTATACATACTGGACCAATTACTAGAGCTCGTGCACGCCAACTAAATTACCAGGTACTTTCGTTTCTTGGTAATGATTCTAATGTTCATGAGAATATGATGCTGCCTAAATTGGATACATTTGTTTTGCTTACAAATGAAGGGCCTAGCTTGGAGAAGGATGAACATTGGAGCAAGAACAAGCATGGAGATGATGGCATGCGCAAGGGGAACAAGAACGGAGTTACAAGTGATGATTTCAGGACTTTGAAGCCACCATAATGGGTGCATGAAGCCTTGGACGAAATATACAAGATGCCACTTCATAAATTTCGTCCCGAGGCTATTTTAGGTGCTGCGTCACCTTATTATTGGGCCAGGCCCATGTAATTCCGAAATACATAAGTATAGGCTATTTTTAGAGTCCGTATGTGTGGGGAAACAAGAGATAGGGTTGATTTCGGACCCCTCCACCAAGGGCCACGAAATTCCCCCCTCTTCCTCCATATATACAGCCCTTAGGGCATCGTTTAGACTTTGGGTTTTGTTTAGATTAAAAGTTCGCCATAGCTGCAACTTCGCGTACTTCGTTTGTGTTCAACGACCAGACAAAGGCGTCACAGAACCCCACCTTGATCAATAAAGCTTTCATCTTATATTCGCAATATCCAGATTGCAATCTCAGTTTCTTGCTTGTTCTTCGTTTGCTCGCAGGAAACAGACCCTCGTGGTCAGGTTGATCGTGCTCTGGCGTGGTCAATAACCTCTCGGAGTTGGTTTAGCGATTGCTAAGGCGCGACGTCCTCGCACGTTCGTAGTCGGATCGTCAAAGTCGACTTCCACCAAAGTGATATCCATCATCTCATCGAAAGACGGGACACCTTTGCCTCTATCAGGACTACGTTGATAATTTGACTTTGCCATGTGATCAAACAACTGAAATACCAACAATTTTGAGTGCACTCATTGAATTAACTATTGATGCAAAAGAACCAATGTTTAATCATTTTGATATGACCTCTAATCTTGGTGATGATTCTGTGTTGAATGACTTATTGCATGTTTGCTTATTTAAGCATGTTGTAGCATGTAAATTTGATGCAAGTAAGGTTTATTCACCAATGTTGGGATGGTTTAATGATGAACATTGTCAATCTTTTGAAATGAATAAGAGCTTCACTTATATGTGCAAACTGAGATGCAATATTTTCATGCCTTCTACTTCTTGTGCTAATTTTTTGGCTTTAGATTTTATGAACTATGCAAGTTACTCATCTATTCATGTGTCATATATGCAAAAATCAAGGGAAGTAAAAATGGATGACATATACATATACAACATGTACACCTTGTCTCTTTTGTTAGCCACATTTCAGATTAAGCAACGCCGAGGACGGCTTTATTTTCAAGAAGGGGAGGATGAAGAGGACATGACTACCTTGGATATGACCAAAAATATTGCATATATGCATATTTGTCAGGTGATTTCTAGTGCAAACTATTCAATAATCTATTTATGTTATCCAGAACAAAAATACTTCACACACTTTTGTGTTTTGTCTAATTGCAGGTGTATGGGACATTTGTACAATCCACATATGAAGATAAGGAAGAAAGAGATGTTTATTTGCTGTCCAAAAAGTTCTCTCACGTCACTTTTGGCCCAAGAGAAGATAGAGTCCAAGTCTCTCACGTTCTGGATTCAGATTCGGACTGCACAGACATACCTGACTCAAAACGCACACAAGTTTTTCATACGGACTCCGAATTGGGTGATTCTTTTTTTGTTGGAAACTAGATTTCGTGCACTTTCCAACCCAATTGGAATCACCTTCAAATTTTATGAGGACATCAATACCATTGTTACACCCACAGGCCCTGCTGCTATACATACTGGACCAATTACTAGAGCTCGCGCACGCCAACTAAATTACCAGGTACTTTCGTTTCTTGGTAATGATTCTAATGTTCATGAGAATATGATGCTGCCTAAATTGGATACATTTGTTTTGCTTACAAATGAAGGGCCTAGCTTGGAGAAGGATGAACATTGGAGCAAGAACAAGCATGGAGATGATGGCATGCGCAAGGGGAACAAGAACGGAGTTACAAGTGATGATTTCAGGACTTTGAAGCCACCATAATGGGTGCATGAAGCCTTGGACGAAATATACAAGATGCCACTTCATAAATTTCGTCCCGAGGCTATTTTAGGTGCTGCGTCACCTTATTATTGGGCCAGGCCCATGTAATTTCGAAATACATAAGTATAGGCTATTTTTAGAGTCCGTATGTGTGGGGAAACAAGAGATAGGGTTGATTTCGGACCCCTCCACCAAGGGCCACGAAATTTCCCCCCTCTTCCTCCATATATACAGCCCTTAGGGCATCGTTTAGACTTTGGGGTTTTGTTTAGATTAAAAGTTCGCCATAGCTGCAACTTCGCGTACTTCGTTTGTGTTCAACGACCAGACAAAGGCGTCACAGAACCCCACCTTGATCAATAAAGCTTTCATCTTATATTCGCAATATCCAGATTGCAATCTTAGTTTCTTGCTTGTTCTTCGTTTGCTCGCAGGAAACAGACCCTCGTGGTCAGGTTGATCGTGCCCCGGCGTGGTCAATAACCTCTCGGAGTTGGTTTAGCGATTGCTAAGGCGCGACGTCCTCGCACGTTCGTAGTCGGATCGTCAAAGTCGACTTCCACCAAAGCGAAATCCACCATCTCATCGAAAGACGGGACACCTTTGCCTCTATCAGATATGATCAACTCGGTGGAACCAATGTGCTAGGGTTAGGGTAAAAACTCATATCGGTTTGACCGATTACACAAACTAGGTGGGACTGATTTTGGTAATAAGCAAAACAGAGAGTTCGCCAGGCAAACTCAGTGGGACCGATTGCTTATCTCGGTGGGACCGAAATAATTACAACAGGTAACAAAGAGTTTGCGAGCTCATCTCGGTGAGACCAAGATCCCATTGATGAGACCGAATTGATTAGGGTTTCTGGCAGTGGCTATGTCAAGTGAACACGGTGGCGCCGGATAGAATATTTCGGTGGTGCCGAGTTTGAATTTTGGTTAGGGATATATGTGGATATGAGAAAGTGATTGAGGGTTTTTGGAGCATATCACTAAGCATTTTGAGCAAGCAAGCCATTAAGCAACACCTCATCCCCTTTTAATAGTATTGGCTTTCCTATGGACTCAATGTGATCTTGGATCACTAAAATGAAAATGTAGAGTCTTGAGCTTTTGAGCTTGAGCCAACCCTTTATTCTTAGCATCTTGCAGGAGTTCCACATCCTCTTGTCCACACCACTCCATTTTGGAACTTATCTGAAATATACTAGGTAAATACATTAGTCCAACAAGAAATATGTTGACATTAATTATGAAAACCACCCAGGGAGGACTTGTGCTTTCACTAACGAATGGGCACATCGCTGATAACCGCAGGAGGGAGAGTGTCCGAGAGGACAACCAATGCATTCATGTGGCCCGAACATGTATGTATGGAAGGGTCTTGTAATGCTTCAAATAACCAATTCACGACTTTGATGTGTTATATATGACTCACAAAATGATCAATAATCCCACACGGAGGCTCATGCTCGTAGTGTACCGCGGGACCCCTCCCCCCACCCCCCCACACACAGAAACACACATCCCGCACCACCACAGCCACTCTGAGGCATGTCAAACTTTCTCTGCAGCGAACATGTGACCAAAGGAGTGACATGTTAAAATTAAAAATACAGACATCATTCGACCGTTTTTATACATTGATTGATTTCCTAGGGATTTAATGTGCAAAAATAAAATTTGAGCTACATGTGCACCAAAATGGACTGCAAAATCATGTGTCCCTGGGTGCATGTTTCCCCATGGAAGAGATCTCAAAACATTGAGAATATAGATTTTTAAAATTCAGTAAATCCATAACTTAATTGAAATTGATGAGACTTATCATGGTGTCATATATGGACACCAGCAGACTGTGATATTGTACTTTTCGTCAAATTTGAGACATGTTTTGATATAATCTTCTTACAAATGGGAGATTGTTAATAACTGGCAACCAATATCTCATACGAATTAGTTATTCTGACCATGTACGTTAGACCGTGCCATGCTTCGGTTAAGCAGTAAAGCGGCAGAATGAATCATCAATAAATGAAAAAATGTGCGTGCTACCACGCGCCCCGTATGCCGTGCGAGTAGGCGTGAGTGGACAGGACGCACGCGAGCAATCCACCGCGCAGGTAGACCGGGAGGCGTGCGTGCAGGTGTGCTTATTGACGAGAGGCGTTTTCGCTTTGCAGTGTCACTAGGAGGCGTGCGAGTAGCTGTGTGAAATGATGGCATGGCAGAAGTCTGCCGCGCAGGCTCATCGGGAGGCGAGACAAGCTTTGACCGCCGCCCGCCTCGCTCCCACTGGTCTGTATTAATTGCGCACCCGAGCCACCGGCCATAATAGTAGGCCGCACCCCCGGTCCACATTGGTCACCAACGTTTGGACTCTGGAGTGTATGATGATGCCACCGAAGTGCACCATCAGAGAGAGTGGCGATGCCGGCGCTGGTGAAGCACCCGTGCAACATGCGAAGCTGGGCACAGAGGTTGTCGCCTCCACCGACGAGGTCTCGCGCGGGTAGTAGCAAGACCTTGACTTCGTCGACGCTGTCGTGCCCCCCAGCTGGAGGCGGAGGTCAACAGCAACTCCGGCAATGATTGCGGCTCCGACGAATAATCGGTTAGTCATCTATATACCCATTTGTGTGGCAAACATATCATGTGTTTTCTCTGGTTACTCCCGCCTATCTATTTTTTTTGGAATACAAATCCTATGGTTATGTTCTCTCAGTCCATGAAACCAGAGTAATTAAGATGCATGTAGTGTATTGATTGTTTGAATGTTATCGGTATAGAGTTAGTGATTACTTGTTTGTTCTGTACATATGATTTTTGCTAATAACTCGACTAGGGTTAGCGTGCATGCTAATAATTCATGGCTAGATCTTGAGAATTGATTTTGAATGTCTCACATATATGTTTGTGCCTTTTTGTTCCAGACTGATGAGGACATGACTACCTTGGATATGACCAAAAATATTGCATATATGCATATTTGTCAGGTGATTTCTAGTGCAAACTATTCAATAATCTATTTATGTTATTCAGAACAAAAATACTTCACACACTTTTGTGTTTTGTCTCATTGCAGGTGTATGGGACATTTGTACAATCCACATATGAAGATAAGGAAGAAAGAGATGTTTATTTGCTGTCCAAAAAGTTCTCTCACGTCACTTTTGGCCCAAGAAAAGATAGAGTCCAAGTCTCTCACGTTCTGGATTCAGATTCGGACTGCACAGACATACCTGACTCAAAACGCACACAAGTTTTTCATACGGACTCCGAATTGAGTGATTCTTTTTTTGTTGGAAACTAGATTTCGTGCACTTTCCAACCCAATTGGAATCACCTTCAAATTCGTCCGGAGCGTTGAGTTGTGGACGAAACAATCTGATGCTGCAGCAGAATCCAAGTCAAACTACAAGTCCAAAGGTGTTACATCACCTCCACTTGGGCCCATTGGCCTTGTACGACCTAGATTTAGTTTTAGGCTGCCTTGTGACGTCCTCCCACCTCCTTGACCGCCACCCCTTGCTCCTATATAAGTAGATCCATCTAGTAGCTTTTCCTGGGGATTTGTTTAGTTAAAAGTTAGCCATTGCAACTTCGTGTACTTCGTTTGTGTCCAACGACCAGACCAAGACCGCTTCCGGATCCCCACCATTATCAATACTTCATATATATTTGCAATATTCAGATTGCTTTATCATATTCTTGCTCGTTCTTCGATTGCTTGCAGGAATAGACCTTCGTGGTGAGGCTGACCGTGCTTCCAGCATTGTCAGTAACCTCAGGAGATTGGTTTAGCGATTGCTAAGGCGCAACGTCGTGCATGTTTGTAGTCGGATCGTCAAAGTCGTCTCCACCAAATCGATATTTATCATCTCATCGAAAGATCGGGACCCTCGCCTCTATCAAGTGGTATCAGTTTTCAGGTTGCTCGGTGAGAATTTCCAGTTTTTCCTAGATTAGATTTATTTTCTTACCTATTATCCAAGAAAAAGCCACAAAACAAAAGTTAGATCTATTCATCCTTTGTCCTAGCCATACTGAGCCTTTGCAATTTTCTTTTCATTGTTTGCATTATTGAATTATCGGTTGCATCGCCGTGTCGAGTTGCTGGTCTTAGTGTCTAGTTCCTTTAGAGTTTCGAGTTCTGTTCACATTAGTCACGCAGCCGCTGCATCATTATCCCATCCGCTGTCCACCATCCCATCCACCAATTTCCACCACGTGCTACGCACTGTTTATTGTCATAATCATAGTTGAGGTCACTCACATCTTCACCTGATCGAATCTGCATTTTATCTAGTTTGTCTTGGAAAGAGGGAGAAAAAGAAGATAAAGAAAAAAAGAGAGAAAAAAGGAAAGAAAAAAAAAGAAAAAGAGGGAGAAGAAAAAGAAAAAAAAGCGTGAGAAAAAAAGAGAGAAGAAAAAAATTGGATCTATCTAGAATCAATCTCGTACCTGAATTCGGATTGGAATCTGTTTTGCGCACTGTTCAGTAAAACAGGTGTATCTTCCTCATACGAAGTCCGTTTTGGCTCCGTGAGTACTCAGATTGAAGATAGCGACGAGCCGCATCTAAATAGTTGCAGAAGCTAGTTTAATATTTGACACCTCAAAATCGGCTTCTAAATAGGTCTTTTTGCCCTCCGAAGTTCGTGAACACAGCTTGTTCCAATTTTTCAGGCCAGTTTTAGAATTCTTTGACTCCTCATATCAACTCGGAATTGAGTGATTATTTTTGCATTGGAAAGCTTGAGTTAGTAGCATTCTTTGAAAGAATTTATCAGAAAATTGTCTCAAACTTTTCAAGAGGAAAGTTGGAGAGAGAGTTGTTGTATATCCTGCTTGGCAGTTGTTTTTCATCATTATCTTCACTGCCGTTGTGATCTTCACTTATATCTTGCTGTCAAGAGCTACTTAGTATCCTTCATTGATGCTAGTTGTGCTACACCGTGACCTTATTAGTGTTCTAGGCTCGCATCTCTAGTCCGGTCTAGCCTAGGACCAGCACAGTACCGTCGTTGAGCGTTTATTCAACATTGCATCTTTGAATTGATTATTGCTAATCTTTTGCTACCATATATAGCCAACCCAGCTCCACATATTTCTACACCGTGTATACGTACGCTCCCCTGGCAATCGCTTTACTCAATATTCGGAGTTACTTGACACCGCTGGTTGCCGATCACCGCCTGCTGCATGGTAAGAATTTGTAAGACATTGATATTTGCTTTACTGTGAGCGTTTTACCACCACATCCTAGTAGTTATAGGAACATTATTTTTGGGTTTTGTTTCTTGTTCTACTAATCATGACAGGATCCAGAGTCAATTCATGGGCTTTGTCGATCGCGGGAGACGTGCCACCACCTTTGCAAATACCACAACCATCACGAGAGGTGCACAAACATCCAAATGCACATGATCAGGTTAATGTATCTATACATTTAATGGCCGTTTTAAACCTGCTTTATATATTGAATGGGAGTTCGACATAAAAAATATATTTGCTTCCCATAATTTCGATGAACATAAAAAGGTTAAGGTTGCGGTTGGTTCTTTCACTGGTTATGCTTTGGTTTGGTGGAGTGAATATTGTCGGTTACACCCTGATTATATACCTACTACTTGGGATGATTTGAAACTTGCCATGCGCCATACTTTCGTCCCTGCTTATTATACTCGTGACATGATTAAGAAGTTGCAACACTTAAAACAAGGTAGTGAAACTGTAACAAAATATTATGATGATTTACAAACTACCTTGTTGCATTCCTATTTAGAAGAAAGTGAAGATGATTTTATGGATAGATTTTGGGGAGGATTAAACCGTGATATTCAAGAGATACTAATTCATGAAGAGTGTTATCCTATGGACCATTTGTTTCATCTTGCTTGCAAAGCTGAACAGGAAATAAAACGACGTGCAGGCCACGAGGAGAACAAGCGCACGGTGCACATTCCAAGAGTTGATATGATTGTTCCTTCAACTACTAGGCATACTATGACAACCACGTCCGTTGTTGTCAGGACTACATCACCTCCACCATGTGACACATCGCCCTCGAGAGTGGCTACATCATCTGAGTTGATCATAAGAGGTAATGACAAAGGTACTGATCTTCCATCTCTACATGAGAATGATGAATGCCTTGTCAATTTGAATGCACCATCTGATGAGCTACCCACTACTTTGATCACACCACCTATCTTAGAGGACTTGATGAGGACATCAATACCATTGTTACACCCACAGGCCCTGCTGCTATACATACTGGACCAATTACCAGAGCTCGCGCACGCCAACTAAATTACCAGGTACTTTCGTTTCTTGGTAATGATTCTAATGTTCATGAGAATATGATGCTGCCTAAATTGGATACATTTGTTTTGCTTACAAATGAAGGGCCTAGCTTGGAGAAGGATGAACATTGGAGCAAGAACAAGCATGGAGATGATGGCATGCGCAAGGGGAACAAGAACGGAGTTACAAGTGATGATTTCAGGACTTTGAAGCCACCATAATGGGTGCATGAAGCCTTGGACGAAATATACAAGATGCCACTTCATAAATTTCGTCCCGAGGCTATTTTAGGTGCTGCGTCACCTTATTATTGGGCCAGGCCCATGTAATTCCGAAATACATAAGTATAGGCTATTTTTAGAGTCCGTATGTGTGGGGAAACAAGAGATAGGGTTGATTTCGGACCCCTCCACCAAGGGCCACGAAATTCCCCCCTCTTCCTCCATATATACAGCCCTTAGGGCATCGTTTAGACTTTGGGTTTTGTTTAGATTAAAAGTTCGCCATAGCTGCAACTTCGCGTACTTCGTTTGTGTTCAACGACCAGACAAAGGCGTCACAGAACCCCACCTTGATCAATAAAGCTTTCATCTTATATTCGCAATATCCAGATTGCAATCTCAGTTTCTTGCTTGTTCTTCGTTTGCTCGCAGGAAACAGACCCTCGTGGTCAGGTTGATCGTGCTCTGGCGTGGTCAATAACCTCTCGGAGTTGGTTTAGCGATTGCTAAGGCGCGACGTCCTCGCACGTTCGTAGTCGGATCGTCAAAGTCGACTTCCACCAAAGTGATATCCATCATCTCATCGAAAGACGGGACACCTTTGCCTCTATCAGGACTACGTTGATAATTTGACTTTGCCATGTGATCAAACAACTGAAATACCAACAATTTTGAGTGCACTCATTGAATTAACTATTGATGCAAAAGAACCAATGTTTAATCATTTTGATATGACCTCTAATCTTGGTGATGATTCTGTGTTGAATGACTTATTGCATGTTTGCTTATTTAAGCATGTTGTAGCATGTAAATTTGATGCAAGTAAGGTTTATTCACCAATGTTGGGATGGTTTAATGATGAACATTGTCAATCTTTTGAAATGAATAAGAGCTTCACTTATATGTGCAAACTGAGATGCAATATTTTCATGCCTTCTACTTCTTGTGCTAATTTTTTGGCTTTAGATTTTATGAACTATGCAAGTTACTCATCTATTCATGTGTCATATATGCAAAAATCAAGGGAAGTAAAAATGGATGACATATACATATACAACATGTACACCTTGTCTCTTTTGTTAGCCACATTTCAGATTAAGCAACGCCGAGGACGGCTTTATTTTCAAGAAGGGGAGGATGAAGAGGACATGACTACCTTGGATATGACCAAAAATATTGCATATATGCATATTTGTCAGGTGATTTCTAGTGCAAACTATTCAATAATCTATTTATGTTATCCAGAACAAAAATACTTCACACACTTTTGTGTTTTGTCTAATTGCAGGTGTATGGGACATTTGTACAATCCACATATGAAGATAAGGAAGAAAGAGATGTTTATTTGCTGTCCAAAAAGTTCTCTCACGTCACTTTTGGCCCAAGAGAAGATAGAGTCCAAGTCTCTCACGTTCTGGATTCAGATTCGGACTGCACAGACATACCTGACTCAAAACGCACACAAGTTTTTCATACGGACTCCGAATTGGGTGATACTTTTTTTGTTGGAAACTAGATTTCGTGCACTTTCCAACCCAATTGGAATCACCTTCAAATTCGTCCGGAGCGTTGAGTTGTGGACGAAACAATCTGATGCTGCAGCAGAATCCGAGTCAAACTACAAGTCCAAAGGTGTTACATCACCTCCACTTGGGCCCATTGGCCTTGTACGACCTAGATTTAGTTTTAGGCTGCCTTGGGACGTCCTCCCACCTCCTTGGCCGCCACCCCTTGCTCCTATATAAGTAGATCCATCTAGTAGCTTTTCCTTGGGATTTGTTTAGTTAAAAGTTAGCCATTGCAACTTCGTGTACTTCGTTTGTGTCCAACGACCAGACCAAGACCGCTTACGGATCCCCACCATTATCAATACCTTATATATATTTGCAATATTCAGATTGCTTTATCATATTCTTGCTCGTTCTTCGATTGCTTGCAGGAATAGACCTTCGTGGTCAGGCTGACCGTGCTTCCGGCATCGTCAGTAACCTCAGGAGATTGGTTTAGCGATTGCTAAGGCGCAACGTCGTGCACGTTTGTAGTCGGATCGTCAAAGTCGTCTCCACCAAATCGATAGTTATCATCTCATCGAAAGATCGGGACACCCCCGCCTCTATCATCTTGCTTGCAAAGCTGAACAGGAAATAAAACGACGTGTTGGCCACGAGGAGAACAAGCGCACGGTGCACATTCCAAGAGTTGATATGATTGTTCCTTCAACTACTAGGCATACTATGACAACCACATCCGTTGTTGTCAGGACTACATCACCTCCACCATGTGACACATCGCCCCCGAGAGTGGCTACATCATCTGAGTTAATCATAAGAGGTAATGACAAAGGTACTGATCTTCCATCTCTACATGAGAATGATGAATGCCTTGTCAATTTGAATGCACCATCTGATGAGCTACCCACTACTTTGATCACACCACCTATTTTAGAGGACTACGTTGATAATTTGACTTTGCCATGTGATCAAACAACTGAAATACCAACAATTTTGAGTGCACCCATTGAATTAACTATTGATGCAAAAGAACCAATGTTTAATCATTTTGATATGACCTCTAATCTTGGTGATGATTCTGTGTTGAATGACTTATTGCATGTTTGCTTATTTAATCATGTTGTAGCATGTAAATTTGATGCAAGTAAGGTTTATTCACCAATGTTGGGATGGTTTAATGATGAACATTGTCAATCTTTTGAAATGAATAAGAGCTTCACTTATATGTGCAAACTGAGATGCAATATTTTCATGCCTTCTACTTCTTGTGCTAATTTTTTGGCTTTAGATTTTATGAACTATGCAAGTTACTCATCTATTCATGTGTCATATATGCAAAAATCAAGGGAAGTAAAAATGGATGACATATACATATACAACATGTACACCTTGTCTCTTTTGTTAGCCACATTTCAGATTAAGCAACGCCGAGGACGGCTTTATTTTCAAGAAGGGGAGGATGATGAGGACATGACTACCTTGGATATGACCAAAAATATTGCATATATGCATATTTGTCAGGTGATTTCTAGTGCAAACTATTCAATAATCTATTTATGTTATCCAGAACAAAAATACTTCACACACTTTTGTGTTTTGTCTCATTGCAGGTGTATGGGACATTTGTACAATCCACATATGAAGATAAGGAAGAAAGAGATGTTTATTTGCTGTCCAAAAAGTTCTCTCACGTCACTTTTGGCCCAAGAAAAGATAGAGTCCAAGTCTCTCACGTTCTGGATTCAGATTCGGACTGCACAGACATACCTGACTCAAAACGCACACAAGTTTTTCATACGGACTCCGAATTGAGTGATTCTTTTTTTTGTTGGAAACTAGATTTCGTGCACTTTCCAACCCAATTGGAATCACCTTCAAATTCGTCCGGAGCATTGAGTTGTGGACGAAACAATCTGATGCTGCAGCAGAATCCAAGTCAAACTACAAGTCCAAAGGTGTTACATCACCTCCACTTGGGCCCATTGGCCTTGTACGACCTAGATTTAGTTTTAGGCTGCCTTGTGACGTCCTCCCACCTCCTTGGCCGCCACCCCTTGCTCCTATATAAGTAGATCCATCTAGTAGCTTTTCCTGGGGATTTGTTTAGTTAAAAGTTAGCCATTGCAACTTCGTGTACTTCGTTTGTGTCCAACGACCAGACCAAGACCGCTTCCGGATCCCCACCATTATCAATACTTCATATATATTTGCAATATTCAGATTGCTTTATCATATTCTTGCTCGTTCTTCGATTGCTTGCAGGAATAGACCTTCGTGGTGAGGCTGACCGTGCTTCCAGCATTGTCAGTAACCTCAGGAGATTGGTTTAGCGATTGCTAAGGTGCAACGTCGTGCACGTTTGTAGTTGGATCGTCAAAGTCGTCTCCACCAAATCGATAGTTATCATCTCATCGAAAGATCGGGACCCTCGCCTCTATCACAGACCTTGAGAATTGATTTTGAATGTGCTACATATATGTTTTTGCCATTTTTTTCTTTCAGATTGGTATGTACATAGATGAGGCTCCGGCCAGCGCCGCCGCCGGATGTAGATCTTGGACCCGGCAGCGTGGCCAAAAGCGGCCACGCCCCTCTAGACCCGAGGAACCAGTAGAATCTCTGGCGGACCGCATCAGCAATCTCCCGGACGCCATCCTTGGGGAGATCATCTCCCTTCTCCCCACCAAGGATGGTTGCCGCACACAAGTCCTCGCATCTCGATGGCGCACCGCGCCTCTTAATCTTGACTATCATTAGCTATCTGTCAATTATGATTCTAAACTCCCCAGAGCCATCATCTCCTCCCACCAGGGCTCCATTCAACGCATCTGCATCCCGCATGCTACCTGCTGGACATACCCTGCATGGTGGCCGCCTGGCTAACATCCCGTCAATTTGATAAACTCCAGCAGCTTGAGTTCTACCATTACTACAGTGATGGGTTACCACCTAGTGCTGGATATGTGCCCTCACCGCTGATGCCTATATCATGGTTTTCCTCCTCTCTCCACACCACCACCTTGACCCGGTGCCATCTAGCAGATAATCTAGTACAAATGCTTCAACTCCCACTGTTGAAAAAACATGCACTTGTGTTGGTTGATCTGTCGGTGGCCACACTTCACAACATCATCCACTCCAGCTGCCCTGCACTAGAGCGTTTGGCACTTGTTTTTCGAATAGGAATCCATATCCCTTGTGTCAAAATAAAGTCACCTCACCTTGTAAGCATTGGAATTCGTTTTGAAGGACAAGAGCTCATCATCGAAAATGCCCCTTCACTTGAAAGGTTGCTCCTTCATTGTTGTTATAAACATTCGCAAATAATTGTGGTCTCTACACCTAAATTGGAGACCTTCGGTGCAATTCGTGATCCGTTTAAATGGTTCGAGATGGTGTTTGCCTCCACACCTATTGAGGTACTATATATTATTCACGTACACTTTTGTAATTTGCATTTTCATTTGTGCGCATAAGTTAAGTATCTTCTTGGAGTACACTTTCAGTGCTAATATTATGCTCTATGCTCAATGAAGAGCTTGTCCATCCCATAAGTGGTGGTGGATTCTATCAAGACCTTATAAATCAGTATGTGGTGTTTTGATCCCAACATCATTATTGCCTTGCTGCAATGCTTTTCATGTCTGGAGAATTTATATATAAAGGTGATGATTTCATGCACATTGAAAGCCCATATATAGTGTACTATAATTAATCGTTCAGCTATCACTCCTTCAACATAATCTTTTTTAGACATTAACTGTTTTCAATCTTCATATCTATTTAGGCACTAACACATGGAGAAAAAGGTATAACCAATCGATGGTTCAAGAAGCATCGGGCTTTTCTTAGATCTCATGACATTCGTTTGAAGACAGTAACGCTGGAAGGATATGCATCCAATAATGCAAACACTAGCTTTTTCACATTCTTCATGTTGAATGCGAGAGCACTATTGTCCGTGAGGATTAAGTTTTTCAACAAGAAATTTCTCACGACTGCAAGTGCTGACCAGCATAAAAAAAGAAGTTTCTGGTGGACCTAAGGGCTTCTGATTGTGCTCGGCTTCTATTTACAACAGCTTGTTGTCCTCACGGAACAATAGAAATTTTGTACTCAGATCTTGATTTTATAGATCGGGCCGATCCATTTGATTGTGACTGCTGAAAACTTTGGTTGAGTTAGATGTCCTTGTCCTGTTCAATCTGGATTTTGTATAAACCTGACGACCAATCAATCCTCGTGCCTTTGTACTGTTTGTAAGCTGGAGTTAGATATTGTTGCCCTTTTCAACTCGGCTTTGACCCATATTTTCTTTCATACTAGGCCAATGGCTTGCCATTTCTTTAATTAAGACATAAATATTATAAGCATTCACAACATAGGGAAAGAACATCACTCTCACTCGATCCTTGAGATGTTTGCTCATTATAGAACCCGCAAGTTGTGAGCGCCCACCAGCACCCTGATACGTCTCCAACGTATCTACTTTTCCAAACAGTTTTGCCCTTGTTTTGGACTCTAACTTGCATGATTTGAATGGAACTAACCTGGACTGACGTTGTTTTCAGCAGAATTGCCATGGTGTTATTTTTGTGCAGAAATAAAAGTTCTTGGAATTACCTGAAAATCAACGGAGAATATTTTTGGAATATATAAAAAATACTGGTGAAAGAATCAAGGCCAGGGGCCCACACCCTGTCCATGAGGGTGGGGGCGCGCCTAGCCCCTGGGTGCGCCCCCTGCCTCGTGGGCCCCCTGGTGCTCCACCGACCTCAACTCCAACTCCATATATTCACGTTCGGGGAGAAAAAAATCAGAGTGAAGGATTCATCGCGTTTTACGATACGGAGCCGCCGCCAAGCCCTAATCTCTCTCGGGAGAGCTAATTTGGAGTCTGTTCGGGGCTCCGGAGAGGGGAATCCGTCGCCATCGTCATCATCATCCATCACCAATTTCATGATGCTCACCGTCATGCGTGAGTAATTCCATCGTTGGCTTGCTGGACGGTGATGGGTTGGATGAGATTTATCATGTAATCAAGTTAGTTTTGTTAGGGTTTGATCCCTAGTATGCATTATATTCTGAGATTGATGTTGCTATGACTTTGCTATGCTTAATGCTTGTCACTAGGGCCCGAGTGCCATGATTTCAGATCTGAACCTATTATTTTTTCATGAATATATGTGAGTTCTTGATCCTATCTTGCAAGTCTATAGTCACCTATTATGTGTTATGATCCGTTAACCCCGAAGTGACAATAATCGGGATACTTACCGGTGATGACCGTAGTTTGAGGAGTTCATGTATTCACTAAGTGTTAATTCTTTGGTCCAATACTCTATTAAAAGGAGGCCTTAATATCCCTTAGTTTCCAATAGGACCCCGCTGCCATGGGAGGGTTGGACAAAAGATGCCATGCAAGTTCTTTTCCATAAGCACATATGACTATATTCGGAATACATGCCTACATTACACTGATGACCTGGAGCTAGTTCTGTGTCACCCGATGTTATAACTGTTGCATGAGGAATCGCATCCGACATAATTATCCATCACAGATCCATTGCTTACGAGCTTTTTCACATATTGTTCTTTGCTTAGTTACTTTTCCGTTGCCACTGTTACAATGACTACAAAACCAATACTCTTACTTTTGCAACCGTTACCGCTACTATCATATTACTATGCTGCAGATATTAAGTTTTCCGGGTGTGGTTGAATTGACAACTCAGCTGCTAATACTTGAGAACATTCTTTGGCTCCCCTTATGTCGAATCAATAAATTTGGGTTGAATACTCTACCCTCGAAAACTGTTGCGATCCCCTATATTTGTGGGTTATCAAGACTATTTTCTAGCACCGTTGCCAGGGAGCATAGCTCTATTCTTTCAGACACTTGGGATTTATATTTGCTGATCACTATGAAGAACTTGAAAGGTAAAAGAACCAAGATTTTTCCCTCAACTACAAGGGGAGGGGGGTAAGGAACTGCCATCTAGCTCTGCACTTGATTCACCTTCTGTTTGAGTAAACTTGCAACACCTACTCCTGCTATTCATTCTGATATGTCGCATGTTATTGATGATGCCACTTCTACTTTGCATGATACTTATGATGAAACTACTTCTATGCTTGATAATACTGTGCCACTAGGTGAATTTCTTGATGAACAACTTGCTAGGGTTAGAGGGAATGAAATTATTAAAACTGATAATATTGATGAAAGTGATGATGAAGATTCTCCCCCTAGATATGAATTGCCTGTTGTGCCTGAGGGCTATGGTATGGATGAAGAAACTGCTAGAGACTTTTTAGCTTACAATGATAGATCTGATCTTAAGAAATTATTAGTTAAGCTTAAAGAAAAATCTTTGAATGCTAGAATGAAATATGACCCTGCATTTGCTACTTCACCTATCTTTATTTCCAATAAGAATTATGATTTCTCTGTCGATCCTGAGTTAATTACTTTGGTTGAATCTGATCCTTTTTATGGCTATGAATCTGAAAGTGTTGTGGCACATCTTACTAAATTAAATGATATAGCCACCCTGTTCACTAATAATGAGAAAACTCGCTATTACTTTATCCTTTAGTTATTCCCGTTCTCATTAAAGGGTGATGCTAAAACATAGTTTAATTTTCTTGATCCTGGTTGTGTGCGTAGTCCCCAGGATATGATTTATTATTTCTCTGCTAAATATTTCCCTGCTCATAAGAAACAAGCTGCCTTAAGGGAAATATATAATTTTTTGCAAATTGAAGAAGAGAGTCTCCCACAAGCTTGGGGGAGGCTTCTCCAATTACTTAATGCTTTGCCTGATCATCCTCTCAAGAAAAATGAAATACTTGATATCTTTTATAATGGACTAATCGATGCTTCCAGAGACCACCTGGATAGTTGTGCTGGTTGTGTTTTCAGGGAAAGAACAGTTGATCAAGCTGAATTGCTATTGAATAATATGTTGAGTAATGAAAATGATTGGACACTTCCTGAACCAACTCCTAAGCCAACTCCGAAGAAAATGGGTATTCTATTTCTCAGTCCTGAAGATATGCAAGAGGCAAAGAAATCTATGAAAGAAAAAGGTATTAAAGCTGAAGATGTTAAGAATTTACCACCTATAGAAGAAATACATGGTCTTGATAACCCGACACAGGTAGTAAAGGTAAATTCTCTCTATAGATTTGATGAAGGTGATATTCCTCGTAATAAGTCTGCTAGCCATTGCTTGGATGAGTTTGATAATTTTATTGTTAAACAAGAAAACATCAATGCTTATGTTGGTAAACAATTGAAACACAATGCTTATACGATTGAACACTTGAGCGATTATATGTCTAGAGTTAAATGTGAACTTAAACTTATTAGTAAACATGCTTCTATGGTTACCACTCAAGTAGAACAAGTACTTAAAGCTCAGAATGATTTTCTCAATGAATTAAATAATAAGAAAAATGATAATGATGTTAGAGTTATGACTAGAGGGTGTAAAATGACTCAGGAACCTTTGTATCCTAAGGGCCATCCTAAGAGAATTGAGAAAGATTCTCAAAGAACTAATGTTGATGCACCTAGTTCTTCTAAAAGGAAGAAAAACAAAAATGATAGGACTTTGCATGCTTCTATTGAACCTGTCGTAGACACACCTGAGAATCCCAATGATGAGGACATTAATACCATTGTTACACCCACAGCCCCTACTGTTACATTTACTGGACCAATTACTAGAGCTCGCGCACGCCAATTAAATTACCAGGTACTTTCGTTTCTTGGTAATGATTCTAATGTTCATGAGATTATGATGCTGCCTAAATTGGATACATTTGTTTTGCTTACAAATGAAGGGCCTAGCTTGGAGAAGGATGAACATTGGAGCAAGAACACGCATGGAGTTGATGGCATGCGCAACGGGATCAAGAACGGAGTTACAAGTGATGATTTCAGGACTGTGAAGCCGCCATAAGGGGTGCATGAAGCCTTGGACGAAATATACAAGATGCCACTTCATAATATTCTTCCATAGGTTATTCTAGGTGCTGCGTCACCTTATTAATGGGCCAGGCCCATGTAATTTCGAAATACTTAAGTATAGGCTATTTTTAGAGTCCGTATGTGTGGGGAAACAAGAGTTAGGGTTGGTTTCAGACCCCACCCTCAAGGGCAACGAAATTCCCCCCTCTTCCTCCATATATACAGCCCTTAGGGCGTCGTTTAGACTTTGGGTTTTGTTTAGATTAAAAGTTCGCCATAGCTGCAACTTCGCGTACTTCGTTTGTGTCCAACGACCAGACCAAGACGTCACAGAACCCCACCTTGATCAATAAAGCTTTCATCTTATATTCGCAATATCCCGATTGAAATTTCAGTTTCTTGCTTGTTCTTCGTTTGCTCGCAGAAAACAGACCCTCGTGGTCAGGTTGATCGTGCTCCGGCGTGGTCAATAACCCTCGGAAGTTGGTTTAGCGATTGCTAAGGCGCGACGTCTCGCACGTTCGTAGTCGGATCGTCAAGGTCGACTCCCACAGAAAACGACAGCCCCCATCTCATCGAAACATCGGGACACCTTAGCCTCTATCAAGTGGTATCAGATTTCCAGGTTGCTCGGTGAGATTTTATAGTTTTTCGTAGATTAGATCGAGTATGTTCTTCATGCCTACAGTCCACGAAAAAGCCAGAAAAAATTAGGGTTAGTTCATCATATCCGAACCAATCTGAGCCTTTGCATAATCTTTTTAGGGTTTTTGCTTTGTTGAATTTGCGGTTGCATCGTCGTGTCAAGTTACTGGTCTTAGAGTCTAGTCTTTTAGAGTTTCGAGTTCTGGTCATAAGTTGTCACGCCGCCGCCGCACTTTTGCTTATCCGCCACCGCTCTGAATCCATATCCATATACCACCACCAATCTGATGAGGACATGACTACCTTGGACACGACCAAAAATATTGCATACATGCATATTTGTCAGGTGATTTCTAGTGCAAACTATTCAATAATCTATTTAGGTTATCCAGAACAAAAATACTTCACACACTTTTGTGTTTTGTCTAATTGTATGGGATATTTGTACAATTCACATATGAAGATAAGGGAGAAAGAGATGTTTAAGTGCTGTTCAAAAAGTTCTCTCACGTCACTTTTGGGCCAAGAGAAGATAGAGTCCAAGTCTCTCACGTTCTGGATTCAGATTCGGACTGCACAGACATACCTGACTCAAAACGCCAACAACTTTTTCATACGGACTCCGAATTGGGTGATTCTTTTTTTGTTGGATTCTAGATTTTGTGCTCTTTCCAGCCCAATTAGATTCACCTTCAAATTCGTCCGGAGCGTTGAGATATCGACGAAACAATCAGTGATAGAGGCGGGGTGTCCCGATCTTTCGATGAGATGATAACTATCGATTTGGTGGAGACGACTTTGACGATCCGACTACAAACGTGCAACGATGTTGTGCCTTAGCAATCGCTAAACCAACTCCGAGAGGTTATTGACCACGCCGGAGCACGATCAACCTGACCACGAAGGTCTATTCCTGCAAGCAATCGAAGAACAAGCAAGAATATGATAAAAGCAATCTGAATATCACGAATATGTATGAAGTATTGATAATGGTGGGGATCCGAAAAGTGGTCTTGGTCTGGTCGTTGGACACAAACGAAGCACACGAAGTTGCAATGGCTAACTTTTAACTAAACAAATCCCAAGCAAAAGCTACTAGATGGATCTACTTATATAGGAGCAAGGGGTGGCGGCCAAGGAGGTGGGAGGACGTCCCAAGGCAGCCTAAAACTAAATCTAGGTCGTACAAGGCCAATGGGCCCAAGTGGAGGTGATGTAACACCTTTGGACTTGTAGTTTGACTCGGATTCTGCTGCAGCATCAGATTGTTTCGTCCACAACTCAACGCTCCGGACGAATTTGAAGGTGATTCCAATTGGGTTGGAAAGTGCACGAAATCTAGTTTCCAACAAAAAAAGAATCACCCAATTCGGAGTCCGTATGAAAAACTTGTGTGCGTTTTGAGTCAGGCATGTCTGTGCAGTCCGAATCTGAATCCAGAACGTGAGAGACTTGGACTCTATCTTCTCCTGGGCCAAAAGTGACGTGAGAGAACTTTTTGGACAGCAAATAAACATCTCTTTCTTCCTTATCTTCATATGTGGATTGTACAAATGTCCCATACACCTGCAATTAGACAAAACACAAAAGTGTGTGAAGTATTTTTGTTCTGGACAACATAAATAGATTATTGAATAGTTTGCACTAGAAATCACCTGACAAATATGCATATATGCAATATTTTTGGTCATATCCAAGGTAGTCATGTCCTCATCATCCTCCCCTTCTTGAAAATAAAGCCGTCCTCGGCGTTGCTTAATCTGAAATGTGGCTAACAAAAGAGACAAGGTGTACATGTTGTATATGTATATGTCATCCATTTTTACTTCCCTTGATTTTTGCATATATGACACATGAATAGATGAGTAACTTGCATAGTTCATAAAATCTAAAGCCAAAAAATTAGCACAAGAAGTAGAAGGCATGAAAATATTGCAACTCAGTTTGCACATATAAGTGAAGCTCTTATTCATTTCAAAAGATTGACAATGTTCATCATTAAACCATCCCAACATTGGTGAATAAACCTTACTTGCATCAAATTTACATGCTACAACATGCTTAAATAAAGAAACATGCAATAAGTCATTCAACACAGAATCATCACCAAGATTAGAGGTCATATCAAAATGATTAAACATTGGTTCTTTTGCATCAAAAGTTAATTCAATGGGTGCACTAAAAATTGTTGGTATTTCAGTTGTTTGATCACATGGCAAAGTCAAATTATCAACGTAGTCCTCTAAAATAGGTGGTGTGATCAAAGTAGTGGGTAGCTCATCAGATGGTGCATTCAAATTGACAAGGCATTCATCATTCTCATGTAGAGATGGAAGATCAGTACCTTTGTCATTACCTCTTATGATCAACTCAGATGATGTAGCCACTCTCGGGGGCGATGTGTCACATGGTGCAGGTGATGTAGTCCTGACAACAATGGATGTGGTTGTCATAGTATGCCTAGTAGTTGAAGGAACAATCATATCAACTCTTGGAATGTGCACCGTGCGCTTGTTCTCCTCGTGGCCAACACGTCGTTTTATTTGCTGTTCAGCTTTGCAAGCAAGATGAAACAAATGGTCCATAGGATAACACTCTTCATGAATTAGTATCTCTTGAATATCACGGTTTAATCCTCCCCAAAATCTATCCATAAAATCATCTTCACTTTCTTCTAAAGAGGAATGCAACAAGGTAGTTTGGAAATCATCATAATATTTTGTTACAGTTTCACTACCTTGTTTTAAGTGTTGCAACTTCTTGATCATGTCACGAGTATAATAAGCTGGGACGAAAGTATGTCGCATGGCAAGTTTCAAATCATCCCAAGTAGTAGGTATATAATCAGGGTGTAACCGACAATATTCACTCCACCAAACCAAAGCATAACCAGTGAAAGAACCAACCGCAACCTTAACCTTTTTATGTTCATTGAAATTATGGGAAGCAAATATATTTTTTATGTCGAACTCCCATTCAATATATAAAGCAGGTTTAACACGGCCATTAAATGGTGGTATAGATACATTAACCTGATCATGTGCATTTGGATGTTTGTGCACCTCTCGTGACGGTTGTGGTATTTGCAAAGGTGGTGGCACGTCTCCCGCGATCGACAAAGCCCATGAATTGACTCTGGATCCTGTCATGATTAGTAGAACAAGAAACAAAACCCAAAAATAATGTTCCTATAACTACTCGGATGTGGTGGTAAAACGCTCACAGTAAAGCAAATATCAATGTCTTACAAGTTCTTACCATGCAGCAGGCGGTGATCGGCAACCAGCAGTGTCAAGTAACTCCGAATATTGAGTAAAGTGATTGCCAGGGGAGCGTACGTATACACGGTGTAGAAATATGTGGAGCTGGGTTGGCTATATATGGTAGCAAAAGATTAGCAATAATCAATTCAAAGATGCAATGTTGAATAAACGCTCAACGACGGTACTGTGCTGGTCCTAGGCTAGACCGGACTAGAGACGCGAACCTAGAACACTAATGAGGTCACGACGTAGCACAACTAGCATAAATGAAGGATACTAAGTAGCTCTTGACAGCAAGATATAAGTGAAGATCACAACGGCAGTGAAGATAATGATGAAAAACAACTGCCAAGCAGGATATACAACAACTCTCTCTCCAACTTTCCTCTTGAAAAGTTTGAGACAATTTTCTGATAAATTCTTTCAAAGAATGCTACTAACTCAAGCTTTCCAATGCAAAAAGAATCACTCAATTCCGAGTTGATATGAGGAGTCAAAGAATTCTAAAACTGGCCTAAAAAATTGGAACAAGCTGTGTTCACGAACTTCAGAGGGCAAAAAGACCTATTTAGAAGTCGATTTTGAGGTGTCAAATATTGAACTAGCTTCTGCAACTATTTAGATGCGGCTCGTCGCTATCTTCAATTTGAGTACTCACAAAGCCAAAACGGACTTAGTATGAGGAAGATACACCTGTTTTACTGAACAGTGCGCAAAACAGATTCCAATCCGAATTCAGGTACGAGATTGATTCTAGATAGATCCAATTTTTTTATTCTCTCTTTTTTTTTCTCACGCTTTTTTTTCTTTTTCTTCTCCCTCTTTTTCTTTTTTTTCTTTCCTTTTTTCTCTTTTTTTTCTTTATCTTCTTTTTCTCCCTCTTTCCAAGACAAACTAGATAAGATGCAGATTCGATCAGGCGAAGATGTGAGTGACCTCAACTATGATTATGACAATAAACAGTGCGTAGCACATGGTGGAAATTGGTGGATGGGATGGTGGACAGCGGATGGGATAATGATGCAGCGGCTGCGTGACTAATGTGAATAGAACTCGAAACTCTAAAGGAACTAGACACTAAGACCAGCAACTCGACACGACGATGCAACCGATAATTCAATAATGCAAACAATGAAAAGAAAATTGCAAAGGCTCAGTCTGGCTAGGACAAAGGATGAATAGATCTAACTTTTGTTTTGTGGCTTTTTCTTGGACAATAGGTAAGAAAATAAATCTAATCTAAGAAAAACTAGAAATTCTCACCGAGCAACCTGGCTCTGATACCACTTGATAGAGGCGGGGTGTCCTGATCTTTCGATGAGATGATAACTATCGATTTGGTGGAGACGACTTTGACGATCCGACTACAAACGTGCAACGGCGTTGTGCCTTAGCAATCGCTAAACCAACTCCGAGAGGTTATTGACCACGCCGGAGCACGATCAACCTGACCACGAAGGTCTATTCCTGCAAGCAATCGAAGAACAAGCAAGAATATGATAAAAGCAATCTGAATATCACGAATATGTATGAAGTATTGATAATGGTGGGGATCCGAAAAGTGGTCTTGGTCTGGTCGTTGGACACAAACGAAGCACACGAAGTTGCAATGGCTAACTTTTAACTAAACAAATCCCAAGCAAAAGCTACTAGATGGATCTACTTATATAGGAGCAAGGGGTGGCGGCCAAGGAGGTGGGAGGACGTCCCAAGGCAGCCTAAAACTAAATCTAGGTCGTACAAGGCCAATGGGCCCAAGTGGAGGTGATGTAACACCTTTGGACTTGTAGTTTGACTCGGATTCTGCTGCAGCATCAGATTGTTTCGTCCACAACTCAACGCTCCGGACGAATTTGAAGGTGATTCCAATTGTGTTGGAAAGTGCACGAAATCTAGTTTCCAACAAAAAAAGAATCACCCAATTCGGAGTCCGTATGAAAAACTTGTGTGCGTTTTGAGTCAGGCATGTCTGTGCAGTCCGAATCTGAATCCAGAACGTGAGAGACTTGGACTCTATCTTCTCTTGGGCCAAAAGTGATGTGAGAGAACTTTTTGGACAGCAAATAAACATCTCTTTCTTCCTTATCTTCATATGTGGATTGTACAAATGTCCCATACACCTGCAATTAGACAAAACACAAAAGTGTGTGAAGTATTTTTGTTCTGGATAACATAAATAGATTATTGAATAGTTTGCACTAGAAATCACCTGACAAATATGCATATATGCAATATTTTTGGTCATATCCAAGGTAGTCATGTCCTCATCAATCAGACGCTGCAGCAGAATCCGAGTCAAACAACAAGTCCAAAGGTGTTGCATCACCTCCACTTGGGCCCATTGGCCTTGTACGACCTAGGGTTGGTTTTAGGATGCCTTGGGACGTTCTCCCACCTCCTTGGCCGCACCCCTTCCTCCTATATAAGTAGATCCGTCTAGTAGCTTTTTCCTTGGGTTTTGTTCAGATTAAAAGTTCGCCATAGCTGCAACTTCGCGTACTTCGTTTGTGTTCAACGACCAGACAAAGCCGTCACAAAACCCCACCTTGATCAATAAAGCTTTCATCTTATATTCGCAATATCCAGATTGCAATCTCAGTTTCTTGCTTGTTCTTCGTTTGCTCGTAGGAAACAGACCCTCGTGATCAGGTTGATCGTGCTCCGGCGTGGTCAATAACCTCTCGGAGTTGGTTTAGCGATTGCTAAGGCCCGACGTCCTCGCACGTTCGTAGTCGGATCGTCAAAGTTGACTGCCACCAAAGCGATATCCATCATCTCATCGAAAGACGGGACACCTTTGCCTCTATCAAGTGGTATCAGTTTTCAGGTTGCTCGGTGAGAATTTCCAGTTTTCCCTAGATTAGATTTATTTTCTTACCTATTGTCCAAGAAAAAGCCACAAAAAAAAGATAGATCTATTCATCCTTTGTCCAAGCCAGTCTGAGCCTTTGCAATTTTCTTTTCATTGTATGCACTATCGAATTATCGGTTGCATCGTCGTGTCGACTTGCTGGTCTTAGTGTCTAGTTCGTTTAGAGTTTCGAGTTCTGTTCACATTTGTCACGCCACCGCTGCATCGTTATCCCTTCCGCTGTCCACCATCCATCCATCAATTTCCACCACGTGCTACCCACCGTTCATTTTCATAATCATAGTTGAGATCATTCACATCTTCGCTTGATCCAATCTGCATCTTATCTAGTTTGTTTGGAACGAGAGAGAGAAAAAAAAAAGAAGGAGAAAAAGAAAGACGGAGAAAAAAAAAGAGAGAAAAAAAAGTCAGAGAAAAGAAAAAGAAAAAAGTGTGAGGAAAAAAAGAGAGGGAAAAAAAGAGAAGAAAAAAAAACAAAATTCGGATCTATCTACACTCAATCTCGTAGTTGAATTCGGATTGGAATCTGTTTTGTGCACTGTTTAGTAAAATAGGCATAACTTCCTCATACGAACTCCGTTTTGGCTCCACAAGTACTCAAATTAAAGCTAGCAACTAGACGCATCTGAATAGTTGCAAAAGCAAGTTCAATATTTGGCGTCTCAAAATCAGCTTCTAAATAGGTCTTTTTGCCCTCCAAAGTTCGCGCATACACTTTGTTCCAATTTTTCAGGCCAGTTTTAAAATTGACTCCTCATATCAATTCGGAATTGAGTGATTCTTTTTGCATTGGAAAACTTGAGTTAGTAGCAAACTTTTCAAGAGGAAAGTTGAAGAGAGAGTTGTTATGATGAGGACATGACTACCTTGGATATGACCAAAAATATTGCATATATGCATATTTGTCAGGTGATTTCTAGTGCAAACTATTCAATAATCTATTTATGTTATCCAGAACAAAAATACTTCACACACTTTTGTGTTTTGTCTAATTGCAGGTGTATGGGACATTTGTACAATCCACATATGAAGATAAGGAAGAAAGAGATGTTTATTTGCTGTCCAAAAAGTTCTCTCACGTCACTTTTGGCCCAAGAGAAGATTCCAAGTCTCTCACGTTCTGGATTCAGATTCGGACTGCACAGACATACCTGACTCAAAACGCACACAAGTTTTTCATACGGACTCCGAATTGGGTGATTCTTTTTTTGTTGGAAACTAGATTTCGTGCACTTTCCAACCCAATCGGAATCACCTTCAAATTCGTCCGGAGCGTTGAGTTGTGGATGAAACAATCTGATGCTGCAGCAGAATCCGAGTCAAACTACAAGTCCAAAGGTGTTACATCACCTCCACTTGGGCCCATTGGCCTTGTACGACCTAGATTTAGTTTTAGGCTGCCTTGGGACGTCCTCCCACCTCCTTGGCCGCCACCCCTTGCTCCTATATAAGTAGATCCATCTAGTAGCTTTTCCCTGGGGATTTGTTTAGTTAAAAGTTAGCCATTGCAACTTCGTGTACTTCGTTTGTGTCCAAGGACCAGACCAAGACCGCTTACGGATCCCCATCTTTATCAAAACTTCATATATACTCGCAATATTCAGATTGCTTTTATCATATTCTTGCTTGTGCTTCGATTGCTTGCAGGAATAGACCTTCGTGGTCAGGTTGACCGTGCTTCCGGCGTGGTCAATAACCTCAGGAGATTGGTTTAGCGATTGCTAAGGCGCAACGTCGTGCACGTTTGTAGTCGGATCGTCAAAGTGGTCTCCATCAAATCGATAGTTATCATCTCATCGAAAGATCGGGACACCCCGCCTCTATCATGTTATATATCCTGCTTGGCAGTTGTTATTCATCATTATCTTTACTGCCGTTGTGATCTTCACTTATATCTTGCTGTCCAGAGCTACTTATCCTTCATCGATGCTAGTTGTGCTATGCCGTGACCTCATTAGTGTTCTAGGCTCGCGTCTCTAGTTCGATCTAGCCTAGGACCAGCACAGTACCGTTGTTGAGCGTTTATTCAACATTGCATCTTTGAATTGATTATTGCTAATCTTTTGCTACCATATATAGCCAACCCAGCTCCACATATTTCTACACCGTGTATATGTACATTCCCCTGGCAATCGCTTTACACAATCTTCGGTGTTATTTGACACCGCTGGTTGCTTGTCACCACCTATCGCATGGTAAGAACTTGTAAGATATTGATATTTGCTTTACTGTGAGCACGTTACAACCACATCCTAGTTGTTCATAGGAACATTATTCTCGAATTTTGTTTCTTGTTTCTACTAATCATGACAGGTTCCGGAGAAAGAAGTTCTTGGACGACGAACACATCCTCACCATCACGAGAGTTGGGACAACATACACAAGCACATGATCAGGTTATCTCTTTACCATCATTTGAGGGTAGATTTAATCCTGCTATTTATCTAGATTGGGAGCTTGAAGTAGAACAAGTTTTTAGTTACCATGACTTTTCTGAACTTGAGCGAGTACGAGCTGCCACTAGAGAATTTACTAGTTTTGCTTCTGTTTGGTGGAGTGTGCATTGTAAGAAAAACATTGATAACCAACCCACAACTTGGAAATATTTGAAACATGTAATGAGACAACAATTTTTCCCTCCTTACTATCGTCGTGAATTGCTTCGCAAATTTGAACAATTTAAACAAGGCAATAACACTGTTCATGCTTACTACCAAGAGTTCAAATCTTATATGCATCATTGTGACATAGAAGAATCTGAGGATGATACAATGAATAGATTTTTTGGTGGTTTGAACCATGATATTCAGGCAAGATTTAGGTATATTCCTCGTTGCATTACTGGTATGTATGTTCGTGCTTGTAACTTTGAGAGACAGTTACAGGAGGATGCATCGGGTGACTACAACAACTACTCTTCCAATTCATGCTCACTACCATCGGTTGATTCCTCCACCATTGCACCTACTAGAGCAGCCACACCTCAGATTGTGAGTGCGACATCATCTCAAATGTATGGTACATTGTCATTGTCCATACCGACATCAGCTACATCTTTGCGAGAAGGTAATAGTAAAGGTATTGATGATATAACTTCACATGAGAATGATGCATCCCTAATTAACTTAAATACATCATGTGTTGAGTTACCTGTTGATTTGAGCACGCCATCTATTTTAGAGAATCGTGTTACTATCATGAATGAATCATGTGATCAAACAACTGAAATACCAACAATTTTGAGTGCACCCATTGAATTAACTATTGATGCAAAAGAGCCAATGTTTAATCATTTTGATATGACCTCTAATCTTGGTGATGATTCTGTGTCCAATGACTTACTGCATGTTTGCTTATTTAAGCATGTTGTAGCATGTAAATTTGATGCAAGTAAGGTTTATTCACCAATGTTGGGATGGTTTAATGATGAATATTGTCAATCTTTTGATATGAATAAGAGCTTCACTTATATGTGCAAACTGAGTTGCAATATTTTCATGCCTTCTACTTATGATAATATTTTGGCTTTATATTTTATGATCTATGAAAGTTACTCATGTATACATGTGTCATATGTGCAAAAATCAAGGGAAGTAAAAATGGATGACATATACATATACAACATGTATACTTTGTCTCTTTTGTTAGCCACATTTCAGATTAAGCAACGCCGAGGACGGCTTTGTTTTCAAAAAGGGGAGGATGATGAGGACATGACTACCTTGGACACGACCAAAAATATTGCATACATGCATATTTGTCAGGTGATTTCTAGTGCAAACTATTCAATAATCTATTTAGGTTATCCAGAACAAAAATACTTCACACACTTTTGTGTTTTGTCTAATTGCAGGTGTATGGGATATTTGTACAATTCACATATGAAGATAAGGGAGAAAGAGATGTTTAAGTGCTGTTCAAAAAGTTCTCTCACGTCACTTTTGGGCCAAGAGAAGATAGAGTCCAAGTCTCTCACGTTCTGGATTCAGATTCGGACTGCACAGACATACCTGACTCAAAACGCCAACAACTTTTTCATACGGACTCCGAATTGGGTGATTCTTTTTTTGTTGGATTCTAGATTTTGTGCTCTTTCCAGCCCAATTAGATTCACCTTCAAATTCGTCCGGAGCGTTGAGATATCGACGAAACAATCAGACGCTGCAGCAGAATCCGAGTCAAACAACAAGTCCAAAGGTGTTGCATCACCTCCACTTGGTCCCATTGGCCTTGTACGACCTAGGGTTGGTTTTAGGATGCCTTGGGACGTTCTCCCACCTCCTTGGCCGCCACCCCTTCCTCCTATATAAGTAGATCCATCTAGTAGCTTTTTCCTTGGGTTTTGTTCAGATTAAAAGTTCGCCATAGCTGCAACTTCGCGTACTTCGTTTGTGTTCAACGACCAGACAAAGCCGTCACAGAACCCCACCTTGATCAATAAAGTTTTCATCTTATATTCGCAATATCCAGATTGCAATCTCAGTTTCTTGCTTGTTCTTCGTTTGCTCGCAGGAAACAGACCCTCGTGGTCAGGTTGATCGTGCTCCGGCGTGGTCAATAACCTCTCGGAGTTGGTTTAACGATTGCTAAGGCGCGATGTCCTCGCACGTTCGTAGTCGGATCGTCAAAGTCGACTGCCACCAAAGCGATATCCATCATCTCATCGAAAGACGGGACACCTTTGCCTCTATCACAATCCATATCCATATACCATCACCAATCTGTATCCATATACCACCACCGCTACCATATACCACCACCGCTGCCATATACCACAACCATATATCCACCACCAATCCGAGTTCTTCTCATATTAGGGTTGTTCTTGAGATCAATCTAAATTCCGATTCGTGTTTCCTTGCCTGCGTAGGTCTCGGAAAAAAAAGTCTGGAGACCCCCGGGGCAGTTTTTAGGCCAAAATTTTCACGGGCAAAATTTTTTTCCCTATCCTATTTTTAGGCTTTTCTGAGTCTTTTGAGCCACGTGCCATCATAGTGATTTTTTGTCGCACTTTTTTGTCGTCGCTGCCTTGATTTCCGAAAAAAAAGTGAAAAAAAAATTTCGTGCCCATCCTATCAGTTTGACGAGGGAAGAGTTTTGAGACACTCGGCATTATAGTGATTTTTCGCAAAAAAAAGAGGAGCGCAAAAAAATAAGGAGCGCAAAAAAAAGAGAGCGAAAAAAAGAGTTCCAGAGTGTGCTTTTCCCTTATTTGCGTGCAGCGCCGTGATTTTGTTAGTGTTCTAGGCTCGCGTCTCTAGCACGGTCTAGCCTAGGACCAGCACAGTAACGTCGTTGAGCGTTTATTCAACTTTGCATCTCTGAATTGATTATTGCTGACCCTTTTTGCTACCATACTATAAGCCTTCCCAGCTCCACATACATCTACGTCGTGCGTTTGACTCTCCCTGGCAATCGCTCTATCCAAGCTTTTGAGAGTTTTGACTACAACGGCTGCCGATCACCGCCTGCTGCTGGGTAAGAACTGGTAAGAATTTGAGATTTGCTTGACGGATTTGTGACACCCGCCACCACCACCACTTGTTAGTAGTCTGTAGGATCATATTCTTGTGTGTTTCTATTGCTGCTAACCATGCCAGGATCACAAGCCGACGAGACTGACTGGGAGAACTTGACGAACAAGGAGCTTCATGATACGTTTCAGCAAATGATGAGTGGACAGGTGCAAGATGTGATAAACAGATTTGAAGAGGCCATGGAGAAGATAGATGGCATGGAGAAGACGTTTGAAACAAAGCTCGATAACAAGTTTGCTGAATTGCTTTCGCGTTTTCCACCACCGCCACCGGCTGCTCCTGCCGCATCTCTGCAACAACAGCAACAACATCGACTACCTCCACGTCGGGAAACAGCCCTCCGCCGAGCGAGCCGTGTCCCTCTTCGGTCGGGCCAAACTGCTGGTGCTGTTGTTGATACTTTTGTGGCTCCTACTGCTGATGTGGAGGAGGATGATTATGTGGGAGATTATGAGGATGAGGTTGATGAAAATTAGAACTACGTGCCACCACCAGCACAGCAACCACCAGGTCGTCCACATGCAAATAATGGCAATGGTAGGGCTCACCCTCAGGTACGAGATCATGACCATCTCCCTAAACTAAAATTGAATATTCCACCATTTGAGGGTAGATATGTTCCTGATATATATCTTACTTGGGAGTTAGAAACTGAACAACGATTTACATGTTACAATATCCTGAGGAGAGACGTGTTCCTGCTACTGTTTGTGTGTTCACTAGTTTTGCATGTGTTTGGTGGTCTGAGCATTGTAGATTATATCCTATTCCGGCTACTTGGGCTGCTTTGAAAACTGCTATGCGTACTCGTTGGGTTCCACCATATTATCAACGTGAATTACTTCAAAAATTGCAGCGCTTAAGACAGGGAAAAAATTCTGTAGAAGAATATTATCAGGAATTACAAACTGGCATGATTAGATGTGGTATTGTTGAGGAGAATGAAGCTATGCTTGCACGTTTTATGGGTGGATTAAATAGAGAGATTCAGACGATTCTAGAGTATAAGGAGTATACTAATATCACTCGTTTATTCCATCTTGCTTGTAAAGCTGAACGTGAAGTGCAGGATCGACATGCATTGGCGCGGACTAACTTTTCTGCAGGTCGACCTTCATCATGGACACCACGTGCATCATCTACTTCCACACGTTCTGCTACACCGGCGCCTCCGTCGGCTGCCACCTCCAACCGTGATACAATAAAGCAGGCACAATCACCACTATCTGCCAAGAGCACACCTTCTGGGCCTGCAAAGAGCTCTTCTTCATCCATGGCATCAACAGGGCAAACACATGATATTATTTGTCGACGTTGCAAGGGTGGAGGTCATTTTGCGAGAGAATGCCCATCTAAGCGTGTGATGATTGTTACTGAGGATGGTGGGTATGAGTCCGCTAGTGACTATGATGAGGAGACCTTGGCTCTTATTACACGTGAAGAACTTGGTGGAGACGATTCTGATCATGAGACGCAATACATGGCTCCTGAAGATGCTGACAGGTATGAATGTTTAGTTGCTCAACGTGTTTTGAGTGTGCAGGTTACACAAGCTGAGCAAAATCAGAGGCATAATTTGTTCCATACAAAGGGAGTTGTGAAGGAACGTTCTGTTCGCGTGATCATAGATGGAGGGAGCTGCAATAACTTGGCTAGCATGGAGATGGTGGAGAAGCTATCTCTCACCACAAGACCACATCCACATCCTTACTACATCCAATGGTTCAGCAACAGCGGCAAGGTTAAGGTAACACGTACTGTTTGTGTGCATTTTAGTATCTCTACATATACTGATTATGTTGATTGTGATGTGGTACCTATGCAAGCATGTTCCTTATTACTTGGTAGACCATGGCAATTTGATAAAAATTCTGTACACCATGGTAGAAACAATCAGTATACTCTTGTTCATAACGATAAAAATATTACTTTGCTTCCTATGACTCCTGATTCCATTTTGAAAGATGATATTAATAGAGCTAATAAAGCAAAACAGGAGACAAATAAGAGTGAAAATCAGATTGTGGCAAAAGAATTTGAGCACCAAATGAAGCCTAATCATCTACTGTTGTTTCTGAAATTAAATTGAAAAGTGCATGTTTACTTGCCACCAAATCTGATATTGATGAGCTAGATTTTAGCAAATCTGTTTGCTATGCTTTTATGTGCAAAGAGGCATTATTTTCATTCGAGGACGTGCCTTCCTCTTTGCCCCCTGCTATCACTAACATTTTGCAGGAGTTCACTGACGTCTTTCCACAAGACGTGCCACCGGGATTACCACCTATTCGAGGGATTGAGCATCAAATTGACTTAATTCCTGGTGCTTCGCTACCCAAACGTGCACCATACCGTACCAATCCAGAGGAGACGAAGGAGATTATGCGTCAAGTACAAGAACTGCTCGACAAAGGTTATATACGCGAATCCCTTAGTCCTTGTGCTGTTCCTATCATTTTAGTGCCGAAAAAGGATGATACGTCGTGTATGTGCGTTGATTGTAGAGGCATTAATAATATTACTATTCGTTATCGTCATCCTATTCCTAGGCTAGATGATATGCTTGATGAATTGAGTGGCTCTACAATATTCTCCAAAGTTGATTTGCGTAGTGGATACCATCAAATTCGTATGAAATTGGGTGATGAATGGAAAACAGCATTTAAAACTAAGTTTGGATTATATGAGTGGTTAGTCATGCCTTTTGGGTTAACTAATGCACCTAGTACTTTCATGAGGTTAATGAACGAAGTTTTACGTGCTTTCATTGGACGATTTGTGGTAGTTTACTTTGATGACATATTAATTTATAGCAAATCTTTGGAGGAACATTTGGAACATTTACGTGCTGTTTTTATTGCTCTACGTGATGCACGTTTGTTTGGAAACCTTGGAAAGTGCACCTTTTGCACCGACCGAGTATCTTTTCTTGGCTATGTTGTTACTCCACAGGGAATTAAAGTTGATAAAGCCAAGATTGAAGCTATTGAGAGTTGGCCGCAGCCCAAAGCGGTCACACAAGTGAGGAGTTTCCTTGGCCTCGCTGGTTTCTATAGGCGTTTTGTGAGAGATTTCAGCACCATTGCTGCACCTCTCAACGAGCTTACAAAGAAGGATGTGCCGTTTGTTTGGGGTACCGCACAGGAAGAAGCCTTCACGGTATTGAAAGATAAGTTAACACATGCTCCTTTACTCCAACTTCCTAATTTCAATAAGACTTTTGAGCTTGAATGTGATGCTAGTGGAATTGGATTAGGAGGTGTGTTATTGCAAGATGGAAAACATGTTGCATACTTTTCTGAAAAATTGAGTGGGCCTAGTCTGAACTATTCTACTTATGATAAAGAATTATATGCTCTTGTTCGGACCTTAGAAACATGGCAACATTATTTATGGCCCAAGGAATTTGTTATACATTCTGATCATGAATCTTTGAAACACATTAAAAGTCAAGCAAAACTGAACCGTAGACATGCTAAATGGGTTGAATTCATTGAGACTTTCCCTTATGTCATTAAACACAAGAAGGGTAAAGAAAATGTTATTGCTGATGCCTTGTCTCGTCGTTATACTATGCTTTCACAACTTGACTTTAAAATATTTGGTTTGGAGACCATCAAAGATCAATATGTTCATGATGCTGAATTTAAAGATGTATTGCAGAATTGTAAGGAAGGGAGAACTTGGAACAAGTTCGTTCTTAACGATGGATTTGTGTTTCGTGCTAACAAGCTATGCATTCCAGCTAGCTCCGTTCGTCTTTTGTTGTTGCAGGAGGCGCATGGAGGAGGATTAATGAGACACTTTGGCATCAAGAAGGCGGAGGATATACTTGCTACACATTTCTTTTGGCCAAAGATGAGACGGACGTTGAGCGTTTTGTTGCTCGCTGCACTACATGTCAAAGAGCTAAGTCACGACTCAATCCTCATAGTTTATATATGCCTTTGCTTGTACCTAGTGTTCCTTGGGAGGATATATCTATGTACTTTGTTTTAGGTTTACCTCGAACAAAGAAGGGGAGGGATAGCATATTTGTTGTCGTGGATAGGTTCTCGAAAATGGCACACTTTATACCATGTCATAAAAGCGATGATGCTGTTAATGTTGCTGATTTGTTCTTTTGTGAAATTATTCGCCTACATGGTGTGCCAAATACTATTGTTTCAGATCATGATACTAAATTTCTTAGCCACTTTTGGAGATGTTTATGGGCTAAGTTGGGGACTAAGCTGCTTTTTAGTACTACTTGTCACCCCCAAACTGATAGAACATTGTCTACTATGCTTAGGGCTGTAGTGAAGAATAACAAGAAAATGTGGGAAGAATGCTTGCCTCATATTGAATTTGCTTATAATCGTTCATTGCATTCTACTACTAAGATGTGCCCTTTTGAAATTGTGTATGGTTTCCTACCTCGTGCACCTATTGATTTGTTGCCTCTTCCATCTTCAGAGAAGGTTAATTTTGATGCTAAAAAAGGTTCTGAATTGATTTTAAAAATGCATGAGTTAACTAAGGAAAACATTGAGCGTATGAATGCTAAATATAAACTTGCTGGAGATAAGGGTAGAAAACATGTTGTGTTTGCGCCTGGAGATCTTGTTTGGTTACATTTGCGTAAAGATAGATTTCCTAATCTGCGCAAATCAAAGCTAATGCCACATGCTGATGGTCCTTTTAAGGTGTTAGAGAAAATAAATGATAATGCATATAAACTTGAGCTACCTGTAGATTTTGGGGTTAGTCCCACTTTTAACATTGCAGATTTGAAGCCTTATTTGGGTGAGGAAGATGCGCTTCCGTCGAGGACGGCTTCATTTCAAGAAGGGGAGGATGATGAGGACATCAATACCATTGTTACACCCACAACCCCTACTGTTACATTTACTGGACCAATTACTAGAGCTCGCGCATGCCAATTAAATTACCAGGTACTTTCGTTTCTTGGTAATGATTCTAATGTTCATGAGATTATGATGCTGCCTAAATTGGATACATTTGTTTTTCTTACAAATGAAGGGCCTAGCTTGGAGAAGGATGAACATTGGAGCAAGAACACGCATGGAGTTGATGGCATCCGCAAGGGGATCAAGAACGGAGTTACAAGTGATGATTTCAGGACTTTGAAGCCGCCATAAGGGGTGCATGAAGCCTTGGACGAAATATACAAGATGCCACTTCATAATATTCGTCCATAGGCTATTCTAGGTGCTGCGTCACCTTATTAATGGGCCAGGCCCATGTAATTTCGAAATACTTAAGTATAGGCTATTTTTAGAGTCCGTATGTGTGGGGAAACAAGAGTTAGGGTTGGTTTCGGACCCCACCCTCAAGGGCCACGAAATTCCCCCCTCTTCCTCCATATATACAGCCCTTAGGGCGTCGTTTAGACTTTGGGTTTTGTTTAGATTAAAAGTTCGCCATAGCTGCAACTTCGCGTACTTCGTTTGTGTCCAACGACCAGACCAAGACGTCACAGAACCCCACCTTGATCAATAAAGCTTTCATCTTATATTCGCAATATCCCGATTGCAATTTCAGTTTCTTGCTTGTTCTTCGTTTGCTCGCAGGAAACAGACCCTCGTGGTCAGGTTGGTCGTGCTCCGGTGTGGTCAATAACCCTCGGAAGTTGGTTTAGCGATTGCTAAGGCGCGACGTCTCGCACGTTCGTAGTCGGATCGTCAAGGTCGACTCCCACAGAAAATGACAGCCCCCATCTCATCGAAACATCGGGACACCTTAGCCTCTATCACCCAATGATATTTGTATTTCTGATGCTAAAACACAATCAGGTAATGAACATGAACCTAGTGATAATGTTAATGATGATGTTCATGTTGATGCTCAACCTAGCAATGACAATGATGTAGAGACTGAACCTGCTGTTGATCTTGATAACCCACAATCAAAGAGTTAACGTTATGATATGAGAGACTTTGTTGCTAGGAAGCACGGTAAAAGAAAGAGAACCATGGGTTCAGAAACCCATGCCTTTTCCTCCTAAACCATCCAAGAAAAAGGATGATGAGGAATTTGAGCGCTTTGCTGAAATGATTAGACCTATCTTTTGCGTATGCGTTTGACTGATATGCTTAAAATGAATCCTTATGCTAAGTACATGAACAATATTGTTACTAATAAAAGAAAGATACCGGAAGCTGAAATTTCCACCATGCTTGCTAATTAAACTTTTAAGGGTGGAATACCTAAGAAACTAGGAGATCCAGGAGTACCAACTATACCATGCTCCATTAAAAAAAACTATGTTAAAACTGTTTTATGTGATCTTGGAGCCGTTGTTAGTGTTATGCCTCTCTCTTTATATCGTAGACTTGATTTCACTAAGTTGACACCTACTGAAATATCTTTGCAAATGGCCGATAAATCAAATGCTATACCCATTGGTATTTGTGAGGATGTGCCTGTTGTGGTTGCAAACGTTACTATTTTGACGGACTTTGTTATTCTTGATATTCCCGAGGATGATAGTATGTCGATTATCCTTGATAGACCCTTTTTGAATACTGCAAGGGCTGTTATTGATTGCAACAAAGGCAATGTCACTTTTCATGTCAATGGTAATGAGCTTACGGTAAACTTTCCGAGGAAACAACCTCAAGTCCACAGTATCAATTCTATTGGAAAAATTCCAACAATTACTATTGGAGGTTTTGAATTTCCTCTTCCTACTGTCAAGAAGAAATGTGATATTCTTATTGTTTGGGATGTGCATATCCCAGTTGAGGTAACCTAGTGTTATTTGAAATTTCTTCGATTCAGAATGAGTTTGTTAACAAGACTTGATCAACCTTGTTAGTGGATTCCTTTTGATGAGCATGAGATGGATGAAGTTAGAAAGCACAACCTTCTGTACCCTCTTTTTACTTTCCGCTATTTAGATTAAATAAAGAAAAAATAGTATTTTCTGTCTGTTTTCTGAATTATCCTTGCAATAAAAAATACCCGAAAATAAAAGTTCTCCAAGTGCCCTGAAAATTTAATATGATTTTTTTCCAGAATATTTAAGAATTATTGGCACTGAGAACGCACCAGGGGGACCCATCATGTGCCCACGAGGGTGGAGGGCGCGCCCACCCCCTGGGCGCGCCCCCCAACCTCGTGGACTCCATGTGGGTCCCCTCCACTTATTCTTGCACCCACACACTTCGTCTTCCTCCAGAAAAAATCATCCACCAGCTCAAACCCGTGTTCTAGCTCATCTTGCTGCCATTTTTGATCTCCTTGCTCAAACCTCCATTCACAAAACTTCTTTGGGGGATTGTTCCTCGATACGTGACTCATCCAATGGTCCAATTAGTTTTTGTTCTAGTGCTTTATTTATTGCAAATTTTTGCTGCTTAGGTGACCCTATTCTTGAGATTGCATGTCAAATTTATGTGGTCAAAAGTAGTTTTAATGCATGATATGGCCTCTATGCACTTGTAGGAGTAGTTGCTATCAATCTTGTCGAGTATGGTTTACTTTTATTTCGAGTTACTAAAAATTTCAGAAAATTTTCAGAGGAAGAAATATGTTTAGGAAAATGTACCAAGGTGGTTCCTCAAAGAAGCAAGGACCCAGGCCCGCGATACATGAGCCGGACTATGAACTACCATGAGAAGCTCAAGTGCGGCCTTGTGAATGGCCGTCAGAAGATTTTATGGTCCAAGCAGGAATTAAGGAGGAATTCAACGCGTATGTGCGTAATGCTAAACTTGAGGGCTTCATGTCAGATAAGTGCCCCCAATATTATCACCTAACTGATTCCTTTGTGAGAAGATTTAAATTTACATCATCATGCAATTCTCACACTGTCCTGTTTGATCTCTGTGATAAATCTTATACCATGGACTTAGATGATTTTAATACTGCTTGTAAACTCCCGCAGTGGGGTAGTGTTAGTGAACCTCGCAAATCTAAATTTAAAGAATTTCTTGCTAGTATCACTGTGGGAGAATCTAGAGAAATAACACAAGTTACCATAGGGAGCATTCACTTTCCTGCCATACAATATTTTGCTCTCTTTATAGGTAGATGCATCAATGGTAAGGATGAGGCATGTCACATGTGTGTCCCCGATCTTAGTGTTCTCAAGAGTGCTGTATTAGGAGATAAACAATACAACTTGGGGGCCATTGTTGCACGTAGGTTGCATAATAACAGTATTATTGGAGACTTGTTTGGTGGAATTTATGCAACCCGTTTAGCTAATTTTCTTGAGATACCCATACATGAGAATGATATTGAATTGCCTCCTGCTTATCTAGATTATAATGCTATGGTTCGTCATCAGTTTGTTGAGAGGAACGATCAGTTCCTCCAGTACGACTAATCTTTGACAGACGGCGCACCGTCCATGTTTCTCTTCCTGCTCCTACTTTCTTTGACTTTCAGACAAAAGGGAGATATGTTATAACGAGGGAGGAGGCGAACGAGTACGAGAGGAGGATGGAGGAAGCCCGCCTCCAAGCTGCAGCTCATGAGGCAATAGCCGCTGCATCCAAGTATGACCCCAGTCACAACTTTGGATTTCCACCAGGCTAGCCGTGGCCATAGACCAACTTAGGCCAAAAGCCTAAGCTTGGGGGAGTACGTATCTCTCACCGACATTACATTCATGTTCACACACTCATGCCAGTTCTCGGTGCTCATACTTTTTCATTGTATCATCCATGCTAGTTTGATTTCTTTTTCTAGCATTCTTCTTGTGTGTTTGAAAATAAGAAAAAACAAAAAAAAGTTGTAGCTTTTAGCTAGTTTACTTTCCATGCTTGTAGTAGTAGTAGTAATTAAAAAGAAAACCCAAAAAAGATTTCTCGTTCTTCTGTTGCTTGTTGGGAGCTTTCCCGTGTAAATAGTTTTGTTTCTTTTCTTTTTCTTTGGGGGTCGAGAGGAGAAGACCATAATGAAAATGTTGAGTGGCTCTCATATGCATTATTGCTGATCTAACAAAGAGCCCATATTACCTTATCTTCTCCCATGTATTGAATGCTTGCAGATTCGAGCTTAGTCCAATGCACGTGCACTATTATTGTTATCCACACTATTCGGTTGTGCAAGTGAAAGGCAATAATGATGATATATGATGAACTGATTGAGATGAGAAAACCTGGTATGAACTCGACCTCTCTTGTTTTTGTAAATATGATTAGGTCATCGTTCTTGATTCAGCCTATTATGAATGAAACATGTTTGCAATGACAATTAGAGATTATAGTTGCTCATGCCATGCTTAATTTGATAGGAGTTTATAATGGTTTACCTTGCGTGCCAACATGCTATTAAAATGGTTGTGATGTGGTATGATAGGCTGGTATCCTTTGAATAATTCGAGTGGCTTGACTTGGTGCATGTTCACGCATGTAGTTGAAACAAAATCAACATAGCCTCCACAATATTTATGTTCATGGTGAATTATATCCTACTCATGCTTGCATTCAGTGTTGATTAATTTTAGTGCATGTTCATGACTGTTGTCGCTCTCTAGCTGGTCGCTTCCCAGTCTCTTTCTAGCCTTCACTTGTACTAAGCGGGAATACTGCTTGTGCATCCAACTCCATAAACTCCAAAAGTTATTCCATATGAGTCCACCATACCTTCCTATATGCGGTATCTACCTACCGTTCCAAGTAAAAATTTGTATGTGCCAAACTCTAAACCTTCAAATGAAATTCTGTTTTGTATGCTCGAATAGCTCATGTATCAACTAGGGCTATCTGTATCTTCCATGCTAGGCGGGTTATTCTCAAGAGGAGTGGACTCCGCTCCTCACTCACGAGAAAATGGCTGGTCACCGGGATGCCCAGTCCCATGCTCAAATCAAATCAAAATAATTGCAAACAAAACTCCACCAGGATTGTTGTTAGTTGGAGGCACCCGTAGTTTCGAGCAAGCCATAGATTGATGCTTGTTGGTGATGGGGAGTATAAACTTTGCCATTTTGCTTGGGAACCGCCTATAATGTGTGTAGCATGGAAGATATAAAGATCTCTCGGTTGTTATGTTGACAATGAAAGTATACCACTCAAAATATTATTTATCTCTATTTCAAAACCGAGCTCTGGAACCTCTACAAATCCCTGCTTCCCTCTGCGAAGGGCCTATCTATTTACTTTTATGTTGATTCATCATCCTCTTTTTAAAAAGCACCAGTTGGAGAGCATTTTTGTCATTTGCATGTATTATTATTAGTTTACATCGAGTATGACTTGACTGGATCTCTTTTACCATGAATTACAATTTCCAATCAGCCCTTGATCTTCAGAGGTGCTCTGCATTTATGTTTTGTGGTCTTACAAAGGGCTAGCGAGATACCATCTTATTATATCATATTATGATTATTTTGAGAAAGTGTTGTCATCCGAGATTTATTATTATTGCTCGCTAGTTGATTATTCCATTGATATGAGTAAACATGAGACCTAAATGTTATTGTGAATATGGTTAGTTCATAATCTTTGCTGAAAACTTGAATGTTGGCTTTACATATTACAACAACAAGAGCAAACAAAGTTTGTAAAAGTTTTTCTTTATCACTTTTAGTTTGTCAATAGAATTGCTTGAGGACAAGCAAAGGTTTAAGCTTGGGGGAGTTGGTACGTCTCCAACGTATCTACTTTTCAAAACACTTTTGCCCTTGTTTTGGACTCTAACTTGCAATATTTGACTGGAACTAACCTGGACTAACATTGTTTTCAGCAGAATTGCCATGGTGTTATTTTTGTGTAGAAATAAAAGTTCTTGGAATGACCTGAAAATCAACGAAGAATATTTTTGGAATATATAAAAAATACTAGAAAAGGAATCATGGCCAGGGGCCCACACCCTGTCCATGAGGGTGGGGGTGCTACCTCTTGAGCACTGCGTTGGATTTCCCCGAAGAGGAAGGAATGATGCAGCAAAGTAGCGTAAGTATTTCCCTCAGTTTTTGAGAACCAAGGTATCAATCCAGTAGGAGGCTACGCTCGAGTCCCTCGTACCTACACAAAAACAATAGCTCAACGCAACCAACGCGTGATAGAGGCGAGGGTGTCCCGATCTTTCGATGAGATGATAACTATCGATTTGGTGGAGACGACTTTGACGATCCGACTACAAACGTGCACGACGTTGCGCCTTAGCAATCGCTAAACCAACTCCGAGAGGTTATTGACCACACTGCAGCATGATCAACCTGACCACGAAGGTCTATTCCTGCAAGCAATCGAAGAACGAGCAAGAATATGATAAAGCAATCTGAATATTGCGAATATATATGAAGTATTGATAATGGTGGGGATCCGTAAGCGGTCTTGGTCTGGTCGTTGGACACAAACAAAGTACACGAAGTTGCACTGGCTAACTTTTAACTAAACAAATCCCAAGGAAAAAGCTACTAGATGGATCTACTTATATAGGAGCAAGGGGTGGCGGCCAAGGAGGTGGGAGGACGTCCCAAGGCAGCCTAAAACTAACCCTAGGTCGTACAAGGCTCATGGGCCCAAGTGGAGGTGATGCAACACCTTTGGGCTTGTAGTTTGACTCGGATTCTGCTGCAACGTCGGATTGTTTCGTCCGTAACTCAACGCTCCGGACGAATTTGAAGGTGAGTCCAATTGGGATGGAAAGAGCACCAAATCTAGTTTCCAACAAAAAAAGAATCACCCAATTCGGAGTCCGTATGAAAAAGTTGTTGGCGTTTTGAGTCAGGTATGTCTGTGCAGTCCGAATTTGAATCCAGAACGTGAGAGACTTGGACTCTATCTTCTCTTGGCCCACAAGTGACGTGAGAGGACTTTTTGAACACAACCTAAACATCTCCTTTTCCCTTATCTTCATATGTGGATTGTACAAATGTCCCATACACCTGCAATTAGACAAAACACAAAAGTGTGTGAAGTATTTTTGTTCCGGATAACATAAATAGACTATTGAATAGTTTGCATTAGAAATCACCTGACAAATATGCATGTATGCAATATTTTTGGTCGTATCCAAGGTAGTCATGTCCTCATCAACGCGCTTAGGGGTTGTCAATCCCTTCACGGTCACATACGAAAGTGGGATCTAACAGAGATGATAAATAATATTTTTGGTATTTTTGGTATAGAGATGCAAAGTAAATAAAGTAAAAGCAAAGTAAAAGCAAAGCAATAATAAAGTGATGAAGATTGATATGATGAGAAAGAGACCCGGGGGCCATAGATTTCACTAGTGGCTTCTCTCAAGAGTGATAGAGGCGAGGGCCCCGATCTTTCGATGAGATGATAACTATCGATTTGGTGGAGACGACTTTGACGATCCGACTACAAACGTGCACGACGTTGCGCCTTAGCAACCGCTAAACCAATCTCCTGAGGTTACTGACGATGCTGGAAGCACGGTCAGCCTGACCACGAAGGTCTATTCCTGCAAGCAATCGAATAACGAGCAAGAATATGATAAAGCAATCTGAATATCGCAAATATATATGAAGTATTGATAATGGTGGGGATCCGGAAGCGGTCTTGGTCTGGTCGTTGGACACGAACGAAGTACACGAAGTTGTGATGGCTAACTTTTAACTAAACAAATCCCAAGGAAAAAGCTACTAGATGGATCTACTTATATTGGAGTAAGGGGTGGCGGCCAAGGAGGTGGGAGAACGTCCCAAGGCAGCCTAAAACTAACCCTAGGTCGTACAAGGCTCATGGGCCCAAGTGGAGGTGATGCAACACCTTTGGGCTTGTAGTTTGATTCGGATTCTGCTGCAATGTCAGATTATTTCGTCCGTAACTCAACGCTTCGGACGAATTTGAAGGTGAATCCAATTGGGTTGGAAAGAGCACGAAATCTAGTTTCCAACAAAAGAAGAATCACCCAATTCGGAGTCCGTATGAAAAAGTTGTTGGCGTTTTGAGTTAGGTATGTCTGTGCAGTCCGAATCTGAATCCAGAACGTGAGAGACTTGGACTCTATCTTCTCTTGGCCCAAAAGTGACGTGAGAGGACTTTTTGAACACAACATAAACTTCTCCTTTTCCCTTATCTTCATATGTGGATTGTACAAATGTCCCATACACCTGCAATTAGACAAAACACAAAAGTGTGTGAAGTATTTTTGTTCTGGATAACATAAATAGATTATTGAATAGTTTGCATTAGAAATCACCTGACAAATATGCATGTATGCAATATTTTTGGTCGTATCCAAGGTATTCATGTCCTCATCATCCTCCCCTTTTTGAAAACAAAGCCGTCCTCGGCGTTGCTTAATCTGAAATGTGGCTAACACAAGAGATAAGGTGTACATGTTGTATATGTATATGTCATCCAGTTTAACTTCCCTTGATTTTTGCACGTATGACACATGTATACATGAGTAACTTTCATAGTTCATAAAAACTAAAGCCAAAAAATTATCACAAGAAGTAGAAGGCATGAAAATATTAGAACTCAGTTTGCACATATAAGTGAAGCTCTTATTCATTTCAAAAGATTCGCAATGTTCATCCTTAAACCATCCCAACTTTGGTGAATAAACCTTACTTGCATCAAATTTACATGCTACGACATGCTTAAATAAGCAAACATGCAATAAGTCATTGGACACAGAATCATCACCAAGATTGGAGGCCATATCAAAATGATTAAACATTAGTTCTTTTGCATCAACAGTTAATTCAATGGGTGCACTCAAAATTGTTGATATTTCAGTTGTTTGATCACTCTCTAAAATAGGTGGTGTGCTCAAATCAACAGGTAACTCAATACATGACGCATTCAAGTTAACTAGGCATGCATCTTTCTCATGTGAAGTTATATCATCAATATCTTTACTGTTACCTTGTGGCAAAGATGTAGCTGATGTAGGTACGGACGTTGACAATGTACCATACCCTTGAGATGATGCCGCGCTCATAATCCGAGGTGCAATGATGGAGGAACCCACCGGCGGTGGTGAGCATGAACTGGAATAGTAGTTGTTGTAGTCACCTAATGCATCCTCCTGTATCTGTCTCTCAAAGGTACAAGCACGGACATACATACCAGTAATGCAACGAGGAATATACTGAAATCTTGCCTGAATATCATGGTTCAAACCACCAAAAAAATCTATTCATTGTATCATTCTCAGATTCTTCTATGTCACAATGATGCATATAAGATTTGAACTCTTGGTAGTAAGCATGAACAGTGTTGTTGCCTTGTTTAAATTGTTCAAATTTGCGAAGCAATTCACGACGATAATAAGGAGGGAAAAATTATTGTCTCATTACAGCTTTCAAAACTTTCCAAGTTGTGGGTTGGTTATCAATGTCTTTCTTACAATGTACACTCCACCAAACAGAAGCAAAATCAGTAAATGCTCTAGTGGCTGCTCGCACTCGCTCAAGTTCAGAAAAGTCATGGTGACTAAAAACTTGTTCTACTTCAAGCTCCCAAGCTAGATAAGTAGTAGGATTAAATCTACCCTCAAATGACGGTAAAAAGATAACCTGACCATGTGCTTGTGTGTGTTGTCCCAACTCTCGTGATGGTGAAGATGTGTCCGTCGTCCAAGAACTTCTATCTTCGGAACCTGTCATGATTAGTAGAAACAAGAAACAAAATTCAAGAATAATGTTCCTATGAACTACTAGGGTGTGGTGGTAAAGCGCTCACAGTAAAGCAAATATCAATATCTTACAAGTTCTTACCAAGCAGCAGGTGGTGACAGGCAACCAGCGGTGTCAAATAACTCTGAAGATTGTGTAAAGCGATTGCCAGGGGAACGTACGTATACACGGTGTAGAAATATGTGGAGCTGGGTTGGCTATATATGGTAGCAAAAGATTAGCAATAATCAATTCAGATATGCGATGTTGAATAAACGCTCAACGACGGTACTGTGCTGGTCCTAGGCTAGACCGAACTAGAGACGCGAGCCTAGAACACTAATGAGGTCACGTCGTAGCACAACTAGCATCAATGAAGGATACTAAGTAGCTCTGGACAGCAAGATATAAGTGAAGATCACAACGGCAGTAAAGATAATGAGGTGAAACAACAGCAAAGCAGGATATATCAACAACTTTGTCTCCAACTTTCCTCTGAAAAAGTTTGTGCCGATTTTCTTGTTTTTTTTCTTCTCTCTTTTTTTTCCTCACACTTTTGTTTCTTTCTCTTCTTTTTTTCTCTGACTTTTTTTTCTCCTTTTTTTCTCCTTTTTTTTCTCTCTTTTTTTCTAACTCTTTCCAAAACAAACTAGATAAGATGCAGATTGGATCAAGTGAAGATGTGAACAATCTCAACTATTATTATGACAATGAATGGTGGGTAGCACGTGGTGGAAATTGATGGATGGGTGGTGGACAGCGGAAGAGATAATGATGCAGCGGTGATAGAGACGAGGGTGTCCCGATCTTTCGATGAGATGATAACTATCGATTTAGTGGAGACGACTTTGACGATCCGACTACAAACGTGCACGACGTTGCGCCTTAACAATCGCTAAACCAATCTCCTGAGGTTACTGACGATGCCGGAAGCACGGTCAGCCTGACCACGAAGGTCTATTCCTGCAAGCAATCGAAGAACGAGCAAGAATATGATAAAGCAATCTGAATATTGCAAATATATATGAGGTATTGATAATGGTGGGGATCCGTAAGCGGTCTTGGTCTGGTCGTTGGACACAAACGAAGTACACGAAGTTGCAATGGCTAACTTTTAACTAAACAAATCCCAAGGAAAAGCTACTAGATGGATCTACTTATATAGGAGCAAGGGGTGGCGGCCAAGGAGGTGGGAGGACATCCCAAGGCAGCCTAAAACTAAATCTAGGTCGTACAAGGCCAATGGGCCCAAGTGGAGGTGATGTAACACCTTTGGACTTGTAGTTTGACTCAGATTCTGCTGCAGCATCAGATTGTTTCGTCCACAACTCAATGCTCCGGACGAATTTGATGGTGATTCCAATTGGGTTGGAAAGTGCACGAAATCTAGTTTCCAACAAAAAAAAAATCACCCAATTCGGAGTCTGTATGAAAAACTTGTGTGCGTTTCGAGTCAGGTGTGTCTGTGCAGTCCGAATCTGAATCCAGAACTTGAGAGACTTGGACTCTATCTTCTCTTGGGCCAAAAGTGACGTGAGAGAACTTTTTGGACAGCAAATAAACATCTCTTTCTTCCTTATCTTCATATGTGGATTGTACAAATGTCCCATACACCTGCAATTAGACAAAACACAAAAGTGTGTGAAGTATTTTTGTTCTGGATAACATAAATAGATTATTGAATAGTTTGCACTAGAAATCACCTGACAAATATGCATATATGCAATATTTTTGGTCATATCCAAGGTAGTCATGTCCTCATCATCCTCCCCTTCTTGAAAATAAAGCCGTCCTCGGCGTTGCTTAATCTGAAATGTGGCTAACAAAAGAGACAAGGTGTACATGTTGTATATGTATATGTCATCCATTTTTACTTCCCTTGATTTTTGCATATATGACACATGAATAGATGAGTAACTTGCAATAATAAAGTGATGAAGATTGATATGATGAGAAAGAGACCCGGGGGCCATAGATTTCACTAGTGGCTTCTCTCAAGAGTGATAGAGGCGAGGGTCCCGATCTTTCGATGAGATGATAACTATCGATTTGGTGGAGACGACTTTGACGATCCGACTACAAACGTGCACGACGTTGCGCCTTAGCAACCGCTAAACCAATCTCCTGAGGTTACTGACGATGCTGGAAGCACGGTCAGCCTGACCACGAAGGTCTATTCCTGCAAGCAATCGAAGAACGAGCAAGAATATGATAAAGCAATCTGAATATCGCAAATATATATGAAGTATTGATAATGGTGGGGATCCGGAAGCGGTCTTGGTCTGGTCGTTGGACACGAACGAAGTACACGAAGTTGCGATGGCTAACTTTTAACTAAACAAATCCCAAGGAAAAAGCTACTAGATGGATCTACTTATATAGGAGCAAGGGGTGGCGGCCAAGGAGGTGGGAGGACGTCCCAAAGCAGCCTAAAACTAACCCTGGGTCGTACAAGGCTCATGGGCCCAAGTGGAGGTGATGCAACACCTTTGGGCTTGTAGTTTGACTCGGATTCTGCTGCAACGTCAGATTGTTTCGTCCGTAACTCAACGCTTCGGACGAATTTGAAGGTGAATCCAATTGGGTTGGAAAGAGCACGAAATCTAGTTTCCAACAAAAGAAGAATCACCCAATTCGGAGTCCGTATGAAAAAGTTGTTGGCGTTTTGATTTAGGTATGTCTGTGCAGTCCGAATCTGAATCCAGAACGTGAGAGACTTGGACTCTATCTTCTCTTGGCCCGAAAGTGACGTGAGAGGACTTTTTGAACACAACATAAACTTCTCCTTTTCCCTTATCTTCATATGCGGATTGTACAAATGTCCCATACACCTGCAATTAGACAAAACACAAAAGTGTGTGAAGTATTTTTGTTCTGGATAACATAAATAGATTATTGAATAGTTTGCATTAGAAATCACCTGACAAATATGCATGTATGCAATATTTTTGGTCATATCCAAGGTATTCATGTCCTCATCAAAGAGCATAAGTATTCTACGGTGAGTGAACAAATTACTGTTGAGCAATTGACAGAATTGAGCATAGTTATGAGAATATATAGGTATGATCATGTATATAGGCATCACGTCCGAGACAAGTAGACCGAAACGATTCTGCATCTACTACTATTACTCCACTCATCGACCGCTATCCGGCATGCATCTATAGTATTAAGTTAAAAATAGAGTAACGCCTTAAGCAAGATGACATGATGTAGAGGGATAGTTTCATGCAATACGATAAAAACCCCATCTTGTTATCCTCGATGGCAACGATACAATACGTGCCTTACTGCCCCTTCTGTCACTGGGAAAGGACATAACAAGATTGAACCCAAAGCTAAGCACTTCTCCCATGGCAAGAACAACCAATCTAGTAGGCCAAACCAAACTGATAATTCGAACTGACTTGCAAAAATTATTCAGAGAAGATTCAAATATTATTCATAGATAGACTTGATCATAAACCCACAATTAATCAGTCTCAACAAACACACCGCAAAAAGAAGATTACATCGAATAGATCTCCACGAGAGAGGGGGAGAACATTGTATTGAGATCCAAAAAGAGAGAATGATGAGGACATCAATACCATTGTTACACCCACAGCCCCTGCTGCTGTACATACTGGACCAATTACTAGAGCTCGCGCACGCCAATTGAATTATCAGGTACTTCCGTTTCTTGGTAACGATTCTAATGTTCATGTGAATATGATGCTGCCTAAGTTGGATACATTTGTTTTGCTTAAAATGAAGGGCCTAGCTTGGACAAGAAAGATGAACCTTGGAGCAAGTTCAAGCATGGAGATGATGGCAAGCGCAAGGGGAACAAGAACGGAGTTACAAGTGATGATTCCAAGACTCTGAAGCCACCATAATGAGTGCAGGAAGCATGGGACGAAATATACAAGATGCCACTTCATAAATTTCGTCCAGAGGCTATTCTAGGTGCCACGCCACCTTATTATTGGCCCAGACCCATGTATTTTCGAAATACTTAAGTATAGGCTGTTTTTAGAGTCCGTATGTGTGGGGGAACAACAGTTAGGGTTGGTTTCGGACCCCTCCACCAAGGGCCACGAAATTCCCCCTCTCTCCTCCATATATACAGCCCTTAGGGCATCGTTTAGACTTTGGGTTTTGTTTAGATTAAAAGTTCGCCATAGCTGCAACTTCGCGTACTTCATTTGTGTCCAACGACCAGACCAAGACGTCACAGAATGCCACCTTGATGAATAAAGCTTTCATCTTATATTCGCAATATCCAGATTGCAATCTCAGTTTCTTGCTTGTTCTTCATTTGCTCGCAGGAAACAGGCCCTCGTGGTCTGGTTGAACGTGCTCCGGCGTGGTCAATAACCCCTCGGAGTTGGTTTAGCGATTGCTAAGGCGCGACGTCCTCGCACGTTCGTAGTCGGATCGTCAAAGTCGACTTCCTCTAAAATGATAGCCACCATCTCATCGATAGACGGGACACCTTTGCCTCTATCAAGTGATATCAGATTTCCAGGTTGCTCGGTGAGATTTTACAGTTTTTCGTAATTTAGATCGAGTCTGTTCTTCGTACCTATAGTCCACGAAAAAGCCAAAAAAATTTAGGGTTAGTTCATCCTATCCGAACCAATCTGAGCCTTTGCATAATCTTTTCTGTATTTGCTTTGTTGAATTTGTGGTTGCATCGTCGTGTCAAGTTGCTGGTCTTAGCGTCTAGTCCTTTAGAGTTTCGAGTTCTGCTCACAGGTCATCATCATTGCTACTGCCATATACCACCACCACACCAACTTCATCGTCGCTGCCACATTCACCACCACATATTCACCACCTATCCGAGTCCATATACGCCACCACATATCCGCCGCCATCACGCCAATCCGAGTCCACCTGCAACATATATCCGCCACCAGTCCAATTTCCCCAGATTCATCGCCGCCACCAATCCGAGATTCCACCAGATTCATCTCCGCCACCAGTCCTAGTCCGAGTCCAGTATTTGTTGCTTTGTTTTCGAGTTCTCGATCACGCGATACTCCGAGTTGTGACAGAGAAGGACTCCCCAACTTTCGAGCCACCCGCAGAAGAAAAATAGTTCCAAACTAAAAAAAAAACTAAGTCTCGAAAATTTTGGCTAGGCAGTTTTTAGACCATTTATAGACTTTTTTGAAAAAAATTTGTTGTGGAGCAAAAAAACGAGAGGAAAAAAGGTGAAAAAAAGAAAAAACATCAGAGCGTGCTCCTCCCTTGTTTACGTGCAACGCCGTGATTTTGTTAGTGTTCTAGGCTCGCATCTCTAGCATGGTCTAGCCTAGGACCAGCATAGTACCGTCGTTGAGCGTTTATTCAACTTTGCATCTTTGAATTGATTATTGCTGGCCCTTTTTGCTACAATATTATAAGTGATAGAGGCGGGGTGTCCCGATCTTTCGATGAGATGATAACTATCGATTTGGTGGAGACGACTTTGACGATCCGACTACAAACGTGCAACGACGTTGTGCCTTAGCAATCGCTAAACCAACTCCGAGAGGTTATTGACCACGCCGGAGCACGATCAACCTGACCACGAAGGTCTATTCCTGCAAGCAATCGAAGAACAAGCAAGAATATGATAAAAGCAATCTGAATATCGCGAATATGTATGAAGTATTGATAATGGTGGGGATCCGAAAAGTGGTCTTGGTCTGGTCGTTGGACACAAACGAAGCACATGAAGTTGCAATGGCTAACTTTTAACTAAACGAATCCCAAAGTCTAAACGATGCCCTAAGGGCTGTATATATGGAGGAAGAGGGGGGAATTTCGTGGCCCTTGGTGGAGGGGTCCGAAATCAACCCTATCTCTTGTTTCCCCACACATACGGACTCTAAAAATAGCCTATACTTATGTATTCGAAATTACATGGGCCTGGCCCAATAATAAGGTGACGCAGCACCTAAAATAGCCTTGGGACGAAATTTATGAAGTGGCATCTTGTATATTTCGTCCAAGGCTTCATGCACCCATTATGGTGGCTTCAAAGTCCTGAAATCATCACTTGTAACTCCGTTCTTGTTCCCCTTGCGCATGCCATCATCTCCATGCTTGTTCTTGCTCCAATGTTCATCCTTCTCCAAGCTAGGCCCTTCATTTGTAAGCAAAACAAATGTATCCAATTTAGGCAGCATCATATTCTCATGAACATTAGAATCATTACCAAGAAACGAAAGTACCTGGTAATTTAGTTGGCGTGCACGAGCTCTAGTAATTGGTCCAGTATGTATAGCAGCAGGGGCTGTGGGTGTAACAATTGTATTGATGTCCTCATCACGAATTTGAAGGTGATTCCAATTGGGTTGGAAAGTGCACGGAATCTAGTTTCCAACAAAAAAAGAATCACCCAATTTGGAGTCCGTATGAAAAACTTGTGTGCGTTTTGAGTCAGGTATGTCTGTGCAGTCCGAATCTGAATCCAGAACGTGAGAGACTTGGACTCTATCTTCTCTTGGGCCAAAAGTGACGTGAGAGAACTTTTTGGACAGCAAATAAACATCTCTTTCTTCCTTATCTTCATATATGGATTGTACAAATGTCCCATACACCTGCAATTAGACAAAACACAAAAGTGTGTGAAGTATTTTTGTTCTGGATAACATAAATAGATTATTGAATAGTTTGCACTAGAAATCACCTGACAAATATGCATATATGCAATATTTTTGGTCATATCCAAGGTAGTCATGTCCTCATCATCCTCCCCTTCTTGAAAATAAAGCCGTCCTCGGCGTTGCTTAATCTGAAATGTGGCTAACAAACGAGACAAGGTGTACATGTTGTATATGTATATGTCATCCATTTTTACTTCCCTTGATTATTGCATATATGACACATGAATAGATGAGTAACTTGCATAGTTCATAAAATCTAAAGCCAAAAAATTAGCACAAGAAGTAGAAGGCATGAAAATATTGCAACTCAGTTTGCACATATAAGTGAAGCTCTTATTCATTTCAAAAGATTGACAATGTTCATCACTAAACCATCCCAACATTGGTGAATAAACCTTACTTGCATCAAATTTACATGCTACAACATGCTTAAATAAGCAAACATGCAATAAGTCATTCAACACAGAATCATCACCAAGATTAGAGGTCATATCAAAATGATTAAACATTGGTTCTTTTGCATCAATAGTTAATTCAATGGGTGCACTCAAAATTGTTGGTATTTCAGTTGTTTGATCACATGGCAAAGTCAAATTATCAACGTAGTGCTCTAAAATAGGTGGTGTGATCAAAGTAGTGGGTAGCTCATCAGATGGTGCATTCAAATTGACAAGGCATTCATCATTCTCATGTAGAGATGGAAGATCAGTACCTTTGTCATTACCTCTTATGATCAACTCAGATGATGTAGCCACTCTCGGGGGCGATGTGTCACATGGTGGAGGTGATGTAGTCCTGACAACAACGGATGTGGTTGTCATAGTATGCCTAGTAGTTGAAGGAACAATCATATCAACTTTTGGAATGTGCACCGTGCGCTTGTTCTCCTCGTGGCCAACACGTCGTTTTATTTCCTGTTCAGCTTTGCAAGCAAGATGAAACAAATGGTCCATAGGATAACACTCTTCATGAATTAGTATCTCTTGAATATCACGGTTTAATCCTCCCCAAAATCTATCCATAAAATCATCTTCACTTTCTTCTAAAGAGGAATGCAACAAGGTAGTTTGTAAATCATCATAATATTTTGTTACAGTTTCACTACCTTGTTTTAAGTGTTGCAACTTCTTAATCATGTCACGAGTATAATAAGCAGGGACGAAAGTATGTCGCATGGCAAGTTTCAAATCATCCCAAGTAGTAGGTATATAATCAGGGTGTAACCGACAATATTCACTCCACCAAACCAAAGCATAGCCAGTGAAAGAACCAACCGCAACCTTAACCTTTTTATGTTCATCGAAATTATGGGAAGCAAATATATTTTTTATGTCGAACTCCCATTCAATATATAAAGCAGGTTTAAAACGGCCATTAAATGGTGGTATAGATACATTAACCTGATCATGTGCATTTGGATGTTTGTGCACCTCTCGTGACGGTTGTGGTATTTGCAAAGGTGGTGGCACGTCTCCCGCGATCGACAAAGCCCATGAATTGACTCTGGATCCTGTCATGATTAGTAGAACAAGAAACAAAACCCAAAAATAATGTTCATATAACTACTAGGATGTGGTGGTAAAACGCTCACAGTAAAGCAAATATCAATGTCTTACAAGTTCTTACCATGCAGCAGGCGGTGATCGGCAACCAGCGGTGTCAAGTAACTCCGAATATTGAGTAAAGCGATTGCCAGGCGGTGGACAGCGGAAGAGATAATGATGCAGCGGTGGCGTGACTAATGTGAACAGAACTCGAAACTCTAAACGAACTAGACACTAAGACCAGCAACTTACACGACGATGCAACCGATAATTCAACTATGCAAGCAATGAATAGAAAATTGCAAAGGCTCAGACTGGCTTGGATAAAGGATGAACAGATCTAACTTTTTTTTTGTGTGGCTTTTTCTTGGACAATAGGTAAGAAAATAAATCTAATCTAGGAAAACTGGAAATTCTCACCGAGCAACCTGAAAACTGATACCACTTGATAGAGGCGGGGTGTCCCGATCTTTCGATGAGATGATAACTATCGATTTGGTGGAGACGACTTTGACGATCCGACTACAAACGTGCAACGACGTTGTGCCTTAGCAATCGCTAAACCAACTCCGAGAGGTTATTGACCACGCCGGAGCACGATCAACCTGACCACGAAGGTCTATTCCTGCAAGCAATCGAAGAACAAGCAAGAATATGATAAAAGCAATCTGAATATCGCGAATATGTATGAAGTATTGATAATGGTGGGGATCCGAAAAGTGGTCTTGGTCTGGTCGTTGGACACAAACGAAGCACACGAAGTTGCAATGACTAACTTTTAACTAAACAAATCCCAAGGAAAAGCTACTAGATGGATCTACTTATATAGGAGCAAGGGGTGGCGGCCAAGGAGGTGGGAGGACGTCCCAAGGCAGCCTAAAACTAAATCTAGGTCGTACAAGGCCAATGGGCCAAAGTGGAGGTGATGTAACACCTTTGGACTTGTAGTTTGACTCGGATTCTGCTGCAGCATCAGATTGTTTCGTCCACAACTCAACGCTCCGGACGAATTTGAAGGTGATTCCAATTGGGTTGGAAAGTGCACGAAATCTAGTTTCCAACAAAAAAAGAATCACCCAATTCGGAGTCCGTATGAAAAACTTGTGTGCGTTTTGAGTCAGGTATGTCTGTGCAGTCCGAATCTGAATCCAGAACGTGAGAGACTTGAACTCTATCTTCTCTTGGGCCAAAAGTGACGTGAGAGAACTTTTTGGACAGCAAATAAACATCTCTTTCTTCCTTATCTTCATATGTGGATTGTACAAATGTCCCATACACCTGCAATTAGACAAAACACAAAAGTGTGTGAAGTATTTTTGTTCTGGATAACATAAATAGATTATTGAATAGTTTGCACTAGAAATCACCTGACAAATATGCATATATGCAATATTTTTGGTCATATCCAAGGTAGTCATGTCTTCATCATCCTCCCCTTCTTGAAAATAAAGCCGTCCTCGGCGTTGCTTAATCTGAAATGTGGCTAACAAAAGAGACAAGGTGTACATGTTGTATATGTATATGTCATTCATTTTTACTTCCCTTGATTTTTGCATATATGACACATGAATAGATGAGTAACTTGCATAGTTCATAAAATCTAAAGCCAAAAAATTAGCACAAGAAGTAGAAGGCATGAAAATATTGCAACTCAGTTTGCACATATAAGTGAAGCTCTTATTCATTTCAAAAGATTGACAATGTTCATCATTAAACCATCCCAACATTGGTGAATAAACCTTACTTGCATCAAATTTACATGCTACAACATGCTTAAATAAGCAAACATGCAATAAGTCATTCAACACAGAATCATCACCAAGATTAGAGGTCATATCAAAATGATTAAACATTGGTTCTTTTGCATCAATAGTTAATTCAATGGGTGCACCCAAAATTGTTGGTATTTCAGTTGTTTGATCACATGGCAAAGTCAAATTATCAACGTAGTCCTCTAAAATAGGTGGTGTGATCAAAGTAGTGGGTAGCTCATCAGATGGTGCATTCAAATTGACAAGGCATTCATCATTCTCATGTAGAGATGGAAGATCAGTACCTTTGTCATTACCTCTTATGATCAACTCAGATGATGTAGCCACTCTCGGGGGCGATGTGTCACATGGTGGAGGTGATGTAGTCCTGACAACAACGGATGTGGTTGTCATAGTATGCCTAGTAGTTGAAGGAACAATCATATCAACTCTTGGAATGTGCACCGTGCGCTTGTTCTCCTCGTGGCCAACACGTCGTTTTATTTCCTGTTTAGCTTTGCAAGCAAGATGAAACAAATGGTCCATAGGATAACACTCTTCATGAATTAGTATCTCTTGAATATCACGGTTTAACCCTCCCCAAAATCTATCCATAAATCATCTTCACTTTCTTTTAAAGAGGAATGCAACAAGGTAGTTTGTAAATCATCATAATATTTTGTTACAGTTTCACTACCTTGTTTTAAGTGTTGCAACTTCTTAATCATGTCATGAGTATAATAAGCAGGGACGAAAGTATGTCGCATGGCAAGTTTCAAATCATCCCAAGTAGTAGGTATATAATCAGGGTGTAACCGACAATATTCACTCCACCAAACCAAAGCATAACCAGTGAAAGAACCAACCGCAACCTTAACCTTTTTATGTTCATCGAAATTATGGGAAGCAAATATATTTTTTATGTCGAACTCCCATTCAATATATAAAGCAGGTTTAAAACGGCCATTAAATGGTGGTATAGATACATTAACCTGATCATGTGCATTTGGATGTTTGTGCACCTCTCGTGACGGTTGTGGTATTTGCAAAGGTGGTGGCACGTCTCCCGCGATCGACAAAGCCCATGAATTGACTCTGGATCCTGTCATGATTAGTAGAACAAGAAACAAAACGCAAAAATAATGTTCCTATAACTACTAGGATGTGGTGGTAAAACGCTCACAGTAAAGCAAATATCAATGTCTTACAAGTTCTTACCATGCAGCAGGCGGTGATCGGCAACCAGCGGTGTCAAGTAACTCCGAATATTGAGTAAGCGATTGCCAGGGGAGCGTACGTATACACGGTGTAGAAATATGTGGAGCTGGGTTGGCTATATATGGTAGCAAAAGATTAGCAATAATCAATTCAAAGATGCAATGTTGAATAAACGCTCAACGACGGTACTGTGCTGGTCCTAGGCTAGACCGGACTAGAGACGCGAGCCTAGAACACGAATGAGGTCACGGCGTAGCACAACTAGCATCAATGAAGGATACTAAGTAGCTCTTGACAGCAAGATATAAGTGAAGATCACAACGGCAGTGAAGATAATGATGAAAAACAACTGCCAAGCAGGATATACAACAACTCTCTCTCCAACTTTCCTCTTGAAAAGTTTGAGACAATTTTCTGATAAATTCTTTTAAAGAATGCTACTAACTCAAGCTTTCCAATGCAAAAAGAATCACTCAATTCCGAGTTGATATGAGGAGTCAAAGAATTCTAAAACTGGCCTGAAAAATTGGAACAAGTTGTGTTCACGAACTTTGGAGGACAAAAAGACCTATTTAGAAGCCGATTTTGAGGTGTCAAATATTGAACTAGCTTCTGCAACTATTTAGATGCGGCTCGTCGCTATCTTTAATTTGAGTACTCACGGAGCCAAAACTGACTTCGTATGAGGAAGATACACCTGTTTTAGTGAACAGTGCCCAAAACAGATTCCAATCCGAATTCAGGTACGAGATTGATTCTAGATAGATCCAATTTTTTTTTCTTCTCTCTTTTTTTTCTCACGCCTTTTTTTTCTTCTCCCTATTTTTCTTTTTTTTCTTTCTTTTTTTCTCTCTTTTTTTTCTTTATCTTCTTTTTCTCCCTCTTTCCAAGACAAACTAGATAAGATGCAGATTCGATCAAGCGAAGATGTGAGTGACCTCAACTATGATTATGACAATAAATAGTGGGTAGCACGTGGAGGAAATTGTTGGATGGGTGGTGGACAGCGGAAGGGATAACGATGCAGTGGCGACGTGACTAATGTGAACAGAACTCGAAACTCTAAACGAACTAGACACTAAGACCAGCAACTCGACACGACGATGCAACCGATAATTCAACTATGCAAGCAATGAAAAGAAAATTGCAAAGGCTCAGACTGGCTTGGACCAAGGATGAATAGATCTAACTCTTTTTTGTGGCTTTTTCTTGGACAATAGGTAAGAAAATAAATCTAATCTAGGAAAACTGGAAATTCTCACCGAGCAACCTGAAAACTGATACCACTTGATAGAGGCGAGGGTCTCGATCTTTCGATGAGATGATAACTATCGATTTGGTGGAGACGACTTTGATGATCCGACTACAAACGTGCACGACGTTGCGCCTTAGCAATCGCTAAACCAATCTCCTGAGGTTACTGACGATGCTGGAAGCACGGTCAGCCTGACCACGATACCACTTGATAGAGGCGAGGGTCCCGATCTTTCGATGAGATGATAACTATCGATTTGGTGGAGACGACTTTGACGATCCGACTACAAACGTGCACGACGTTGCGCCTTAGCAATCGCTAAACCAATCTCCTGAGGTTACTGACGATGCTGGAAGCACGGTCAGCCTGACCACGAAGGTCTATTCCTGCAAGCAATCGAAGAACGAGCAAGAATATGATAAAGCAATCTGAATACTACAAATAAATATGAAGTATTGATAATGTTGGGGATCCGGAAGCGGTCTTGGTCTGGTCGTTGGACACAAACGAAGTACACGAAGTTGCAATGGCTAACTTTTAACTAAACAAATCCCCAGGAAAAGCTACTAGATGGATCTACTTATATAGGAGCAAGGGGTGGCGGCCTAGGAGGTGGGAGGACGTCCCAAGGCAGCCTAAAACTAAATCTAGGTCGTACAAGGCCAATGGGCCCAAGTGGAGGTGATGTAACACCTTTGGACTTGTAGTTTGACTCGGATTCTGCTGCAGCATCAGATTGTTTCGTCCACAACTCAACGCTCCGGACGAATTTGAAGGTGATTCCAATTGGGTTGGAAAGTGCACGAAATCTAGTTTCCAACAAAAAAAGAATCACCCAATTCGGAGTCCGTATGAAAAACTTGTGTGCGTTTTGAGTCAGGTGTGTCTGTGTAGTCCGAATCTGAATCCAGAACGTGAGAGACTTGGACTCTATCTTCTCTTAGGCCAAAAGTGACGTGAGAGAACTTTTTGGACAGCAAATAAACATCTCTTTCTTCCTTATCTTCATATGTGGATTGTACAAATGTCCCATACACCTGCAATTAGACAAAACACAAAAGTGTGTGAAGTATTTTTGTTCTGGATAACATAAATAGATTATTGAATAGTTTGCACTAGAAATCACCTGACAAATATGCATATATGCAATATTTTTGGTCATATCCAAGGTAGTCATGTCCTCATCACATACATCACAAACCGCTACATACTCCGCAATATCTTTCTTCATTCCGGTCCACCAGAAGGTATCCTTCAAATCCAAATACATCTTGGTATTTCCTGGGTGAATCGAATATGGTGAGTCGTGTGCATCTTGCAGAATCAAGTTCCTGATCTCCGGGTCATTGGGCACATAAACACGGTCTTCAAACCATAGGGTGTCGTGCTCATCCTCACGAAATCCTTTAGCCTTTCCTTCGCTCATTTTCTCCTTTATAGAGGCAATCTCCTTGTCAGTCTTCTGAGCTTCTCTGATGATATCCATCAAAGTTGACTGAATCTCCAATGCTGCTACATAGCCTCTCGAAACTATTTCCAAACATAGCTCACGAAGATCCTCGGCTAACACCTTTGGTATTTGTCCCGTTATTAGTGTATTGACATGGCTCTTACGGCTCAATGCGTCAGCTACTACATTAGCCTTTCCGGGATGGTAATGCAATCTTATGTCATAATCCTTGATGAGCTCCAACCATCTCCTTTGTCTGAGGTTTAACTCCTTCTGCATGAAAATGTATTTCAAACTCTTGTGATCCGTGTACACTTCACAATGATTTCCAATGAGGAAATGTCTCCATGTTTTCAATGCATGCACTACGGCTGCTAACTCCAAATCATGTGTGGCATAATTCAATTCGTGGGGTTTCAGTTGTCGTGAGGCATATGAAACAACTCTCCCTTCATGCATAAGCACTGATCCAAGTCCTCGTCGTGAAGCGTCGCAATAAACCTCATAATCCTTGGTCTGGTCTGGCAAAATCAACACTGGTGAAGTAACCAAGCGTTTGTCAAGCGAATAAGAAGGGTCAGGGGCACGTTCGTCCAAATTCTTCGGGCGAACAGTTTTTCACCGTGGCTATAAATACCCCCCTTTCCCTTCCTCACTTCCTTTACTCCGCTCGACCTCTCTCCAGCTCGAGCTTCTCAAACCCTAGCGCCGCTGCTACTTCATCGTCGCCGGTGAGGAAATGCTTCACTACCTCGACCTCATCGCCGTCATAGTCGCGCCGGCCGCGGAAATCTTCACTCCGCCGTCGCCGTAGCTGTCTTCCTCTGCCAAGTTAGGGCGTGGAAGATCTGCACTGACGAACTTCACATCTCCACATTCCAGTTCGTCGTGTTCTTCATCCAGGGTAATTAAAAGTTACTTTTACCGCCCTCTCTGATTCAAATGATTTCTACAAAATCCTCAAAGGTGTTTTTCTTCATATCTTCACACACTAAAACACCTCACATGTCATCTATTCTTGATTCGTTTCTCTAAGCTATGTTTTTCTTCAAGATTCCTCAAATGTGTGGATTTTCGATCTATACATCTCTGGAATCTAAGACAAAGAACGCTTAGTGAAATTCTTCAAGACTCATCTGGTCAAATTCCTCAAACTTGTTTTTTTTTTGAAAAACCTCTGAGAATGCATATGACCTCTCCAAATTTCTTGCAACTATACTCTGTTCACAGGTACTCATGTCAGCTGCTGAATCACTAGGTTCTCATCAACTTAACTCATTTACAGCATTCCTTGAAGAAAAGTTGCATACTTCTTCAGAGAATTCAATTGTTCAAATTCCTCAACTGAAGAAAATGGCTGATGGTAAGAAGCCACAAAAAGGAGGAAAGAGGCCTGAGGTCAACACTGCCTTTGAAATACCTGAGGACATCTATGCTGGGTACTGCACACCCCCTGAGGAAGATAAAAATCAGCACAAGGTGCACATTCAAAAGATTGAGAGGAGATGGGCAAGAGAGTGGAGGGAGTACAGATATGTCACTCCCAAATATATGAAGAAATTTGCACTAAATCCTCCATGCCCAAGACCTCCGTTGGCACATGGTTAAATAGCTGATCCCACCAGCCTCAAGCGTGGTGAGGATTATCCTGATGAATGGGCCAAGCGCCAGGCCAAGTTGACCAAACAAGCAAAAGATGTAGTGAGGAAATTCAACGAAGACTCTGCTATCGCTGCTGCTATTGAGGCCTCTGTAAAGCCGAAGAAGGCCATGCCAAAGAAGCCTGCTCACTAGCCCAGTGCTTCACCAGCAATGCCCTCACGGCCGAGTTCCTCACTTATGCCCTCACGGCCAGATTCCTCAAAGCCCTCACAACCAATTCCTCACGCTGCTCCTGCTCCTACAAAATCTTCAGCTCCTCCGCCAAAGTCTTTGGCTGCTCCGACCAAATCCTCAGCACATGTGCATCTCGCCACGTGCCAAAGGACCAGAGGCATATCTATTGCCTCATGAGCCTCTGCAAGTTCCTCAGCTGCTCCAAGTTCCTTAGCTGCTCCCACTCTTCTGAAGAAGAAGACCTCTGCTGGACGAGGTCCTCGACCAAGTCCTCACAAGAAACAAGTTGCTTTCCAAGTGCCCTCTAATGATTATGAGGCTGATGATGAAGAACTAGCAGAAATCATCAGAGACAGGCAAGTCAGGGCCGCTAGAGCCAAGGGTACAAGTGTGCCTCTGCTTTTGGATCCAAAGTTGATCCTCGAATACATTGACTTATGGCACAAGGACCAAAATACTCCCGTGCCTGATTTCAAGCTGACACCTGGCCAAAGTCATATGTTGACTCATTTCATACAAGAAGAAAAATGGAAGTTTGAGAAGGCCAGGCAGATCAAGAAAGCGCAGTACAAAAAGGAGCACTACCTGAAGAAAAATGTTGTCTCTATGACAACCGAAGAACTCGTCAATATGCAGTCTGTGATCAAGAAACTCAGTGATGAATTTGACGTATACCATGCTGATTGGCTGGGAGCCAAGGTTCGTTTTGTAAGACTTGCTGACAACTTCACCTCAAATGTTGCAGCCCCAATGCAACAGAAAATTCCTCAGGCTGAAGCATCTGCTCAGCCGACTGAAGAAAATGCCAGCACCGCTGATGACAATCAGTTTGCTGAAGAAAATGTGAGTTCCTGGGCTGATGAATGCATTCCAGCCGCTGATGAAATTGCCAGGGCATCCACTAGTGGTGCACCTGAAGAAAATGAAGAAGTCAGGGCAACTGCATTAGTTGCGCCTGAAGAAATACAACCCAATTCCGCTGCTCCTCCGCCTACACCAACTCCGATCCTTCCATCTGCATCAGATGTGAAGAAAACTAAGGCTGCAGAGCGTGCAACGGTGAAGAAAAGGAAGGCATCAACTGCATCAGATTCTTCAGCTCAGAAGAAGATGAAGCCACTGACTAGCTCGTTTGCAAATCCAATTGATGTTGTTCCTATCTCAACCATGCCATCAAAGGACCTTATTCCTTTTGATGAAGAATATGTGATTCCAAGTGAATCTGATGAAGAGAACCCCTCTGCTGCTTCGTCAGAGCAGATGGATGAAGAAATTGAAGTGGATACAATCCCTTCAACACCAATTGTCTCCTTGCATATGCCTCAGTTTACTGCTGAAGAGGCCGGCATTGAAGAAATGGGAGATGAAGATGTGGACATTGGCTGTACCACACCCGTGCTAAGTGATGAATATTGGGAAAGTCATCACCCCAACTCCCCACTCTTCACACTGTTGCAACAAGTTCCTCAGTCCCCAGTAACTACTGTACAAATGGGATCTGATGAACCACATGCCACACCGTCTGTCCATGAAGAAATTCCAGCCACTAGTGCTGAAGATCATGTAAATGAAGAATTGAAGCCCCAGGCTGCCACTGAAGCAGTACCTAAAATTCCTTAGACTGTGGAACCTGAGATCGAGATTCCGGAGGTTGTGATGCAATTGACTGACACTCCTCACCCCAAGCCAAAGGATCCATTCTCAAAGAAGCAAAAATTCAAGGCTGATGATTTCTTCAGCGAGCACGTGTTCTTCACTGACTACAATCCTTATGACTCTGCTCTTCTAAGGAGGAAGCATTTCTGGATTGCAAGCCAGGCCAACTTCTATTCTTCACTGCCTTTCAACAAAGACAAAATCTTCTACCATGAGCATATTTCTCACGTGGACATGGAATCATTACCTTACTTCTCTCCTGTGCTCAGTGTTCTTCATGATGCAGGCCTCCTCGACTTTTGCTCTGACATTGTTGATTGGAATGAAGAGCTTATTCTTCAGTTCTATGCTACATTGCATATCACAGGTGATCCTGAAGATATCAACACCTGGGTCTTGGACTGGATGACCGAAAATACTCACTATAAGGCACAGGCCTCTGAATTGCTTCACGCCCTGCCCATCAGTCCATCCAGTGAAGGAGCTCGCTGCCTGTATCATGAACCAGAACTCACAGCTCATTACATGCAAGTGTTAATGAAGCCTTTGAAGCCCGGTCAAGCCCCAAGGACCAAATTCCTCATGAAGGATTTACTCTATGTGCCCAAAACCGTCTATCGCATTCTGACGAGGACAATGAGTCCCATCAAATGCCATGACTCATCTGATGAGGAAATAGTTGGCATCATGAAGAATCTGCTATTCAACGTCATTCATAGCATTCCTATCAACTATCACAATTTCTTCATGAGGACTCTGGCAAATGCTGCACTTTCTTCATTTGAGCTGAAGCCTTATGCACCTTGGATTATCAGATTCCTCAGGACAAGGTCTTCACTCAACTACAAGGCTGATTTTCAGAATCACCTTAGCTATCTGCCCCCGATTGAAGTCCTCAAGCAGGCTTTTACTTCAACTGATGAAAAGGGCAAGGCTCCTGCTGTCATTGATGAAGGCATTCGTCCATTGGATGGTCAGTTTCGCAAAGCTGCATCTTATTCCACCAATGATGACTCTGCCACACATGACTCTGCTGCCAATGCACCCAAGTCTAGTCCTCAAGCCACTGCTCCTCGTGTGATGACTGACTGTGAGCTTCTGCTTAGTCTTGACCAGAAGGTGGATCGAAACCATAAATGGGTTAAGCGTCAGTTTGGTTCATTTCTTCACAACATGACTGCTACACACAATGCAGTGAAGAAAAACCATTACTACCTCCATGAAGTCTTCGGTCGCACCTGGGCTATTCTATCACATCTGTATGGTGAAGAAGATCTCAAGAAAATGGGTCTCAAGGAAGATTTTGACTAGTCTGCACCTCCACCGAAGAAATTTAAGAAGGTCAAGGTTCCTTCTTTGGTGTCTAGCTCATATTCTTCATCACGCGATACCGACGAGTATGAAGACTTGGACGAAACTGTGGCAGGCCCTTCGACGACAAATGACCCCAACAACGCTGGCGCTCCTTCATCAACTTGATATTCTACAAGGGCGTTAGTCATCATTTTCGATCCTTTTGGTCATTCGATGATAAAGGGGGAGAATGTTGAGTTAGTCTTCAAGCGGGTCTATCTATATGGGCGTTTTTTTTGCGAAGTTACAACTCTCGTTCTTCTGAAACTTTATTCGATCGAGTTGTAAACTTAAACCCGATGGTGCTGTGATACTTTTGATGTGTTTTTCTGCATGCTTATTCCTCATATATGTTAATGCACGCATGCTGAATTACATCAGTCACCATATTTCATCATGCATTTAAAATTCTTCATTATGATATGTCAAATGCATGTATGAATTACAAGATATAGGGGGAGATCTCCATGATTCTACTCTTCAAGTGTGCAATGCTTCAAAAGCAAATTCCTCACGATGCACATCTTCAGGGGGAGTTCTTCTATATCTTGCAATCAAATTCCTCAATATCAGTATTTACACTTCATATGTTTATCCCCGTTGAAAACTTAACCTATATTGTCATCAATCACCAAAAAGGGGGAGATTGTAAGTGCATCTAGTGCCCCTTAGTGATTTTGGTGTATTGAAGACTTATAGGTTAAGGGACTAATGTGTTTATGTGTGTACATAGGTCCATAAGTCTATGAGGAGTTTGATATTTACAGAAAAAGTAGACCCCTAAAAATGAATTTCTTTGACTGAAGACTTTGAAAGTGAAGAAATTGGTGTGACCTTTGAAGAGTTGGCATTCATTCGAGCAACATGAACCGTGAAGATTTTTGTTTTCGTAGTTCCTTTTTCTCTTTCTTGAGTCATAGGAAACACCGTACTGTTAAAGGGGGTCGAGGAAATACTAAGGAAAAATTTCCATGTGATGCTCAACTCAAAATCATACACCTACCAATCCCTTCGAGTGAAGCCATTGGAAATCTCATATAGTTCAGTCATATTCTTCAGTGACAGAGACGAAGTTCTTTTGGTCTCTGAGGAATTTGTTCTGACTGAGGAGTTAGGAATTCACCAGCGTGGATTGCCTACACAGTGAGGAACATGATAGCCCTGAGGAATTTGATACTCAAATTTCCGACCATTGCCGTGCTATGCGCCAGCTGTCCCAAAATATCTATCCACCTAACGGTCATATAATCGAAGGGCATTTATGTCTTATCATGTCGGGCTGCTCCCTAGGGTATAAATAGCCCCCCTACAACCACTAGCTGGTTGGCTGCTCCGAGAGAAACTAACACTTGTCATTTGAGAGCATCCCATCCTTGGAGGACTTTGAGCGAAAATCATCAAGTGAGGAAAACCCAAACCCAAACACCTACAAACCCAAAGTGATTGAGCATCATTGAAGAGATTGATCCTGCGTGGATCCGACGCTTGTTACCAGTGAAGACTGTTATTCTTCTAGACGGTTAGGCGTCATGGTCTAGAGCATCCAAGAGGAATTGTGGATCGCCGAGTGACCAAGTTTGTGAAGGTTCGGAAGTCACCTGAAGACTTACCATGAGTGATTGGGCGAGGTCAGTGTGACCTTAGCTCAAGGAGAATACGGTGAGGACTGTGTGTCCGGGACTGTGTGGCCTCAGGTTTGAATACCTAGCCGCTCCAACCAGATGTACAACTGAGACATCAGTTGGAACTGGTCTACCAAATCATTGTCTTCACCAAGCTCACTGGTTCTATTTCCTCAACTCTTTCATTTCCTCATAACTGTGTTGAGTGCTTGTTCATATCTATGTTTGAAGACTTTGACTGAAGACTTTCTCAATTTCCTCAGTTCAATTTCTTCAGTCTGTTTGTCTTCATCATGTGTTTACGCTCTCTGTACTCTGAGCTTGTCTTCATTTCATCGTGATGACTATGCTTGTGTTCTGTTATGTTTACTTTTGAGTACCTATTCCGCTGCTAGTAGTTCTTCGCTAAGGAATTTCCTCACCTGCAAATTCCTCAGTGAAGAATTCATAAAAATCTCCTATTCACCCCCCTCTAGTCGATAAAACGCACTTTCACGGACGCTGATATTAGTGTTACTATCTACAAAGCTCGAATTGTCGCAAAAGGTTGTCGACAAGTTCAAGGTGTTGACTACGATGAGATATTCTCACTCGTAGTGACGCTTAAAAGTATGCCCGAATCATGTTAGCAATTGCAGGATTTTATGAAATCTGGCAAATGGATATCAAAACTACATTCCTTAATGGATTTATTAAAGAAGAGTTGTATATGATGCAACCAGAAGGTTTTGTCAATCCTAAAGATGCTAACAAAGTGCGCAAGCTCTAGCGATCTATCTATGGACCGGTACAAGCATCTTGGAGTTTGAATATATGCTTTGATGAGTTGATCAAATCATATAGTTTTATACAGACTTGCAGTGAAGCTTGTATTTACAAGAAAGTGAGTTGGAGCACTACAGCCTTTCTGATAAGTATATGTGAATGACATATTGTTGACCGAAAATGATGTAGAATTTTCTGGAATGCATAAAGGAGTGTTTGAAAGGAGTTTTTCAAAGAAAGACCTCGGTAAAGCTGCTTACATATTGAGCATCAAGATCTATAGATATAGATCAAGACGCTTGATAAGTTTTTCAATGAGTACATACCTTCACAAGATTTTGAAGGAGTTCAAAATGGATCAGTCAAAGAAGGAGTTCTTGCCTATGTTGTAAGGTGTGAAGTTGAGTAAAGACTCAAAACCCGAACACGGCAGAAAATAGAAAGAGAATGAACAGTCTGATGAGGACATCAATACAATTGTTACACCCACAGCCCCTGCTGCTATACATACTGGACCAATTACTAGAGCTCGTGCACGCCAACTAAATTACCAGGTACTTTCGTTTCTTGGTAATGATTCTAATGTTCATGAGAATATGATGCTGCCTAAATTGGATACATTTGTTTTGCTTACAAATGAAGGGCCTAGCTTGGAGAAGGATGAACATTGGAGCAAGAACAAGCCTGGAGATGATGGCATGCGCAAGGGAAACAAGAACGGAGTTACAAGTGATGATTTCAGGACTTTGAAGCCACCATAATGGGTGCATGAAGCCTTGGACGAAATATACAAGATGCCACTTCATAAATTTCGTCCCGAGGCTATTTTAGGTGCTGCGTCACCTTATTATTGGGCCAGGCCCATGTAATTTCGAAATACATAAGTATAGGCTATTTTTAGAGTCCGTATGTGTGGGGAAACAAGAGATAGGGTAGATTTCGGACCCCTCCATCAAGGGCCACGAAATTCCCCCCTCTTCCTCCATATATACAGCCCTTAGGGCATCGTTTAGACTTTGGGTTTTGTTTAGATTAAAAGTTCGCCATAGCTGCAACTTCGCGTACTTCGTTTGTGTTCAACGACCAGACAAAGGCGTCACAGAACCCCACCTTGATCAATAAAGCTTTCATCTTATATTCGCAATATCCAGATTGCAATCTTAGTTTCTTGCTTGTTCTTCGTTTGCTCGCAGGAAACAGACCCTCGTGGTCAGGTTGATCGTGCTCCGGCGTGGTCAATAACCTCTCGGAGTTGGTTTAGCGATTGCTAAGGCGCGTCGTCCTCGCACGTTCGTAGTCGGATCGTCAAAGTCGACTTCCACCAAAGCGATATCCATCATCTCATCGAAAGACGGGACACCTTTGCCTCTATCAAGTGGTATCAGATTTCCAGGTTGCTCGGTGAGATTTTACAGTTTTTCGTAGTTTAGATCGAGTCTGTTCTTCATACCTACAGTCCACGAAAAAGCCACAAAAAAATTAGGGTTAGTTCATCATATCCGAACCAATCTGAGCCTTTGCATAATCTTTTTAGGGTTTTGCTTTGTTGAATTTGCGGTTGCATCGTCGTGTCTAGTTGCTGGTCTTAGAGTCTAGTCTTTTAGAGTTTCGAGTTCTGGTCATAAGTTGTCACGCCGCCGCCGCACCATCATCATCGCCCCTGCCATCTACCACCACCGCTTATCCGCCACCGCTCCGAATCCGTATCCATATACCACCACCAATCCGTGTCCATATACCACCACCGATCCATATCCATATACTACCACCGCTACCACCACCGCTGCCATATACCACCACCATATATCCACCACCAATCCAAGTTCCTTGCATATTAGGTTTGTTTTCGAGATCCATCTAGATTCCGATTTGTGTTTCCTTACCAGCACCTCAATTAGGTGCCTCCTCCAGTCGTGATACAAGAAAACAGGCACAACCACCATTATCTGCCAAGAGCGCACCTGCTGGGCCTGCACGGAGTTCTTCTTCTTCCATGGCATCAACAGGGCACACAAGTGATATTATTTGTCGTCGTTGTAAGGGAGGAGGTCATTATGCGAGGGAATGCAAATCTCCGCGTGTGATGATTGCTACCGCGGATGGTGGATATGAGTCCGCTAGTGACTATGATGAGGAGACTTTGGCTCTTATTACACGTGAAGAACATGGTGGAGATGATTCTGATCATGAGACACAATACATGGCTCCTGAAGACGCTGACAGGTATGAATGTTTAGTTGCTCAACGTGTTTTGAGTGTGCAGGTCACACAAGCTGAGCAAAATCAGAGGCACAATTTGTTCCATACCAAGGGAGTTGTGAAGGAACGTTCTGTGCGCGTCATAATAGACGGAGGGAGCTGCAACAACTTGGCTAGCATGGAGATGGTGGAGAAGCTTTCTCTCACCACAAGACCTGATGAGGACATCAATACAATTGTTACACCCACAGCCCCTGCTACTATACATACTGGACCAATTACTAGAGCTCGTGCACGCCAACTAAATTACCAGGTACTTTCGTTTCTTGGTAATGATTCTAATGTTCATGAGAATATGATGCTGCCTAAATTGGATACATTTGTTTTGTTTACAAATGAAGGGCCTAGCTTGGAGAAGGATGAACATTGGAGCAAGAACAAGCATGGAGATGATGGCATGCGCAAGGGGAACAAGAACGGAGTTACAAGTGATGATTTCAGGACTTTGAAGCCACCATAATGGGTGCATGAAGCCTTGGACGAAATATACAAGATGCCACTTCATAAATTTCGTCCCGAGGCTATTTTAGGTGCTGCGTCACCTTATTATTGGGCCAGGCCCATGTAATTTCGAAATACATAAGTATAGGCTATTTTTAGAGTCCGTATGTGTGGGGAAACAAGAGATAGGGTTCATTTCGGACCCCTCCACCAAGGGCCACGAAATTCCCCCCTCTTCCTCCATATATACAGCCCTTAGGGCATCGTTTAGACTTTGGGTTTTGTTTAGATTAAAAGTTCGCCATAGCTGCAACTTCGCGTACTTCGTTTGTGTTCAACGACCAGACAAAGGCGTCACAGAACCCCACCTTGATCAATAAAGCTTTCATCTTATATTCGCAATATCCAGATTGCAATCTTAGTTTCTTGCTTGTTCTTCGTTTGCTCGCAGGAAACAGACCCTCGTGGTCAGGTTGATCGTGCTCCGGCGTGGTCAATAACCTCTCGGAGTTGGTTTAGCGATTGCTAAGGCGCGTCGTCCTCGCACGTTCGTAGTCGGATCGTCAAAGTCGACTTCCACCAAAGCGATATCCATCATCTCATCGAAAGACGGGACACCTTTGCCTCTATCAAGTGGTATCAGATTTCCAGGTTGCTCGGTGAGATTTTACAGTTTTTCGTAGTTTAGATCGAGTCTGTTCTTCATACCTACAGTCCACGAAAAAGCCACAAAAAAAAATTAGGGTTAGTTCATCATATCCGAACCAATCTGAGCCTTTGCATAATCTTTTTAGGGTTTTGCTTTGTTGAATTTGCGGTTGCATCGTCGTGTCTAGTTGCTGGTCTTAGAGTCTAGTCTTTTAGAGTTTCGAGTTCTAGTCATAAGTTGTCACGCCGCCGCCGCACCATCATCATCGCCCCTGCCATCTACCACCACCGCTTATCCGCCACCGCTCCGAATCCGTATCCATATACCACCACCGATTCATATACCACCACCGATTCATATCCATATCCATATACTACCACCGCTACCACCACCGCTGCCATATACCACCACCATATATCCACCACCAATCCGAGTTCCTTGCATATTAGGTTTGTTTTCGAGATCCATCTAGATTCCGATTCGTGTTTCCTTGCCGGAGTCGGGTAGCCACGCTTCGTTTAGGCCAAAAAATTTTCGAAAACGCATTTTTCGAAAAAATTTCTGGCTATCCTATTTTTAGGTGTTTCTGAGTGTTTTGAGACAGGTGCCATTATAGGAAGTTTTTTTTACCTGTTTCCAGTTTTTGGGTCCGGGCAGTCGAAAAAAAAAATTGGTCGAAAAAAAAAATTTCGTGCCCATCCTGTCAGTTTGACCTAGGAAGAGTTTTGAGACACTCGCCATTATAGTGATTTTTCGCAAAAAAAAAGCAGCGCAAAAAAAAAAGAGCGCAAAAATAAAGGGCGAAAAAAAAAATTTCAGAGTGTACTTTTCCCTTGTTTACGTGCCGCGCCGTGATTTTGTTGGTGTTCTAGGCTCGCGTCTCTAGCACAGTCTAGCCTAGGACCAGCACAGTATCGTCGTTGAGCGTTTATTCAACTTTGCATCTCTGAATTGATTATTGCTGACCCTTTTTGCTACCATACTATAAGCCTTCCCAGCTCCACATACATCTACGTCATGTGTTTGACTCTCCCTGGTAATCGCTCTATCCAAGCTTTGAGAGTTTTTGACTACAACGGTTGTCGATCACCGCCTGCTGCTGGGTAAGAACTGGTAAGAATTTGAGATTTGCTTGACGGATTTGTGATACACCACCACCACTTCTTAGTAGTCTGTAGGATCATATTCTTGTGTGTTTCTATTGCTGCTAACCATGCCAGGTTCACAAGCCGACGAGATTGACTGGGAGAACTTATCGAACAAGGAGCTTCATGATAAGTTTCAGCAAATGATGACTGAACAGGTACAAGATGTGCTGAACAATTTTGAAGAGGCCATGGAGAAGATCACTGGCCTTGAGAAGACGTTCGAAACAAAGCTCGATAACAGATTTAATGAACTGCTTGCGCGTCTTCCACCACCGGCTGCACCTGTCGCACCTCTGCAACAACAACAACTACGCCCCCTTCCGAATCAGTATGGACGAGCACAGCGTGTTCCTATTGTGCCAGGACAAAATTCTGGTGCCGCTGTTACTGCTGTTGGTGTTTCTTTGGCTCCTGCTACTACTCCTGCTGGTACCCAGGAGGATGATGAGTATGCGGGCGATTATGAGGATGAGGTTGATCAAAATCAGATCTACGAGCAGCCACCAGCACCACCACCAGCAGGTCGACCTCAGGTATATATTCGTAATGGTAGGCCTGCACCACCACCTCAGGTACGAGATGATGTCCATATTCCTAAACTGAAATTGAATATTCCACCATTTGAGGGTAGATATGTTCCTGATATATATCTTACTTGGGAGTTAGAAACTGAACAACGATTTACATGTTTACAATATCCTGAGGAGAGACGAGTTGCTGCTGCTGTTTGTGCTTTCACTAGTTTTGCATGTGTATGGTGGTCTGAACATTGTAGATTATATCCTATTCCAACTACTTGGGCTGCTTTGAAAACTGCTATGCGTACGCGTTGGGTTCCACCATATTATCAACGTGAATTGCTTCAAAAATTGCAGCGTTTAAGACAAGGAAAAAATTCGGTAGAAGAATATTATCAGGAATTACAAACTGGCATGATTCGATGTGGTATTGTTGAGGAGAATGAAGCTATGCTTGCACGTTTTCTGGGTGGATTAAATAAAGAGATTCAGACCATTCTAGACTATAAGGAGTATACTAATATCACTCGTTTATTCCATCTTGCTTGTAAAGCTGAACGTGAAGTGCAGGATCGACAAGCATTGGCGCGAACTAACTTTTCTGCAGGCCGATCTTCCTCATGGACGCCGCGTGCATCTTCTACTTCAACTGCACCAGCACCTCAACAGGTGCCTCCTACAGCCGTGATACAAGAAAACAGGAACAACTACCATTATCTGCCAAGAGCGCACCTGCGGGGCCTGCACAGCGTTCTTCTTCTTCCATGGCATCAACAGGGCACACAAGTGATATTATTTGTCGTCGTTGTAAGGGAGGAGGTCATTATGCAAGGGAATGCAAATCTCCGCGTGTGATGATTGCTACCGCGGATGGTGGATATGAGTCCGCTAGTGACTATGATGAGGAGACATTGGCTCTTATTACACGTGAAGAACATGGTGGAGATGATTCTGATCATGAGACGCAATACATGGCTCCTGAAGACGCTGACAGGTATGAATGTTTAGTTGCTCAACGTGTTTTGAGTGTGCAGGTCACACAAGCTGAGCAAAATCAGAGGCACAATTTGTTCCATACCAAGGGAGTTGTGAAGGAACGGTCTGTGCGCGTCATAATAGACGGAGGGAGCTGCAACAACTTGGCTAGCATGGAGATGGTGGAGAAGCTTTCTCTCACCACAAGACCACATCCACATCCTTACTACATCCAATGGTTCAACAACAGCGGCAAGGTTAAGGTAACACGTACTGTTCGTGTGCATTTTAGTATCTCTACATATGCTGATTATGTTGATTGTGATGTGGTACCTATGCAAGCATGTTCCTTATTACTTGGTAGACCATGGCAATTTGATAAAAATTCTGTACACCGTGGTAGAAACAATCACTATACTCTTGTTCATAAGGATAAAAATATTACTTTGCTTCCTATGACTCCTGATTCCATTTTGAAAGATGATATTAATAGAGCTAATAAAGCACAACAGGAGAAGAATAAGAGTGAAAATCAGATTGTGGCAAAAGAATTTGAGCAACAAATGAAGCCTAATAATAAACCATCTAGTGTTGCTTCTGAAATTAAATTGAAAAGTGCATGTTTATTTGCCACCAAATCTGATATTGATGAGCTAGATTTCAGCAAATCTGTTTGCTATGCTTTTGTGTGCAAAGAGGCATTATTTTCATTCGAGGACGTGCCTTCCTCTTTGCCTCCTGCTGTCACTAACATTTTGCAGGAGTTCGCTGACGTTTTTCCACAAGACGTGCCACCGGGATTACCGCCTATTCGAGGGATTGAGCATCAGATTGACTTAATTCCCGGTGCTTCACTACCAAACCGTGCACCATACCGCACCAATCCAGAGGAGACGAAGGAGATTATGCGTCAAGTACAAGAGCTTCTCGACAAAGGTTATATACGCGAATCCCTTAGTCCTTGTGCTGTTCCTATTATTCTAGTGCCGAAAAAGGATGGTACATCACGTATGTGTGTTGATTGTAGAGGCATTAATAATATTACTATTCGTTATCGCCATCCTATTCCTAGGCTAGATGATATGCTTGATGAATTGAGTTGCTCTACAATATTCTCCAAAGTTGATTTGCGTAGTGGCTACCATCAAATTCGTATGAAATTGGGAGATGAATGGAAAACAGCATTTAAAACTAAGTTTGGATTATATGAGTGGTTAGTCATGCCTTTTGGGTTAACTAATGCACCTAGTACTTTCATGAGGTTAATGAACGAAGTTTTACGTGCTTTCATTGGACGATTTGTGGTAGTTTACTTTGATGACATATTGATTTATAGCAGATCTTTGGAGGAACATTTGGAACATTTACGTGCTGTTTTTATTGCTCTACGTGATGCACGTTTGTTTGGTAACCTTGGGAAGTGCACCTTTTGCACCGACCGAGTATCTTTTCTTGGCTATGTTGTTACTCCACAGGGAATTGAAGTTGATAAAGCCAAGATTGAAGCTATTGAGAGTTGGCCGCAGCCCAAAACGGTCACACAAGTGAGGAGTTTTCTTGGCCTCGCTGGATTCTATAGGCGTTTTGTGAGAGATTTCAGCACCATTGCTGCACCTCTCAATGAGCTTACAAAGAAAGATGTGCCTTTTCTTTGGGGTACCGCATAGGAAGAAGCCTTCTCGGTATTGAAAGATAAGTTGACACATGCTCCTTTACTCCAACTTCCTGATTTTAATAAGACTTTTGAGCTTGAATGTGATGCTAGTGGAATTGGATTAGGAGGTGTGTTATTACAAGATGGCAAACCTGTTGCATACTTTTCTGAAAAATTGAGTGGGCCTAGTCTGAATTATTCTACTTATGATAAAGAATTATATGCTCTTGTTCGGACTTTAGAAACATGGCAACATTATTTATGGCCCAAAGAATTTGTTATACATTCTGATCATGAATCTTTGAAACATATTAAAAGTCAAGCTAAATTGAATCGTAGACATGCTAAATGGGTTGAATTCATTGAGACTTTCCCTTATGTCATTAAACACAAGAAGGGAAAAGAAAATGTTACTGCTGATGCATTGTCTCGTCGCTATACTATGCTTTCACAACTTGACTTCAAAATATTTGGTTTGGAGACCATCAAAGATCAATATGTGCATGATGCTGATTTTAATGATGTAATGCAGAATTGTAAAGAAGGAAGAATGTGGAACAAGTTTGTTGTTAACGATGGATTTGTGTTTCGTGCTAACAAGCTATGCATTCCAGCTAGCTCCGTTCCTCTTTTGTTGTTGCAGGAGGCGCATGGAGGAGGATTAATGGGACACTTTGGCGTGAAGAAGACAGAGGACGTACTTGCTACACATTTCTTTTGGCCAAAGATGAGACGGGATGTTGAGCGTTTTATTGCTCGCTGCACTACATGTCAAAAAGCTAAGTCACGACTCAATCCTCATGGTTTATATATGCCTTTGCCTGTACCTAGTGTTCCTTGGGAGGATATATCTATGGACTTTATTTTAGGTTTACCTCGAACAAAGAAGGGGAGGGATAGCATATTTGTTGTCGTGGATAGATTCTCGAAAATGGCACACTTTATACCATGTCATAAAAGCGATGATGCTGTTAATGTTGCTGATTTGTTCTTTCGTGAAATTATTCGCTTGCATGGTGTGCCAAATACTATTGTTTCAGATCGTGATACTAAATTTCTTAGCCACTTTTGGAGATGTTTATGGGCTAAGTTGGGGACTAAACTGCTTTTTAGTACTACTTGTCACCCCCAAACTGATGGACAAACTGAAGTAGTCAATAGAACGTTGTCTACTATGCTTAGGGCTGTTTTGAAGAATAATAAGAAAATGTGGGAGGAATGCTTGCCTCATATTGAATTTGCTTATAATCGTTCATTGCATTCTGCTACTAAGATGTGCCCTTTTGAAGTTGTGTATGGTTTCCTACCTCGTGCACCTATTGATTTGTTGCCTCTTCCATCTTTGGAGAAGGTTAATTTTGATGCTAAACAACGTGCTGAATTGATTTTTAAAATGCATGAGTTAACTAAGGAAAACATTGAGCGTATGAATGCTAAATATAAACTTGCTGGAGATAAGGGTAGAAAACATGTTGTGTTTGCACCTGGAGATCTTGTTTGGTTACATTTGCGTAAGGATAGATTTCCTGATTTGCGCAAATCAAAGTTAATGCCACGTGCTGATGGTCCCTTTAAGGTGTTAGAGAAAATAAATGATAATGCATATAAACTTGAGCTGCCTGCAGATTTTGGGGTTAGTCCCACTTTTAACATTGCAGATTTGAAGCCTTATTTGGGTGAGGAAGATGAACTTCCGTCGAGGACGACTTCATTTCAAAAAGGGGAGGATGATGAGGACATCAATACAATTGTTACACCCACAGCCCCTGCTGCTATACATACTGGACCAATTACTAGAGCTCGTGCACGCCAACTAAATTACCAGGTACTTTCGTTTCTTGGTAATGATTCTAATGTTCATGCGAATATGATGCTGCCTAAATTGGATACATTTTTTTTGCTTACAAATGAAGGGCCTAGCTTGGAGAAGGATGAACATTGGAGCAAGAACAAGCATGGAGATGATGGCATGCGCAAGGGGAACAAGAACGGAGTTACAAGTGATGATTTCAGGACTTTGAAGCCACCATAATGGGTGCATGAAGCCTTGGACGAAATATACAAGATGCCACTTCATAAATTTCATCCCGAGGCTATTTTAGGTGCTGCGTCACCTTATTATTGGGCCAGGCCCATGTAATTTCGAAATACATAAGTATAGACTATTTTTAGAGTCCGTATGTGTGGGGAAACAAGAGATAGGGTTGATTTCGGACCCCTCCACCAAGGGCCACGAAATTCCCCCCCCCCTCTTCCTCCATATATACAGCCCTTAGGGCATCGTTTAGACTTTGGGGTTTTGTTTAGATTAAAAGTTAGCCATAGCTGTAACTTCGCGTACTTCGTTTGTGTTCAACGACCAGACAAAGGCGTCACAGAACCCCACCTTGATCAATAAAGCTTTCATCTTATATTCGCAATATCCAGATTGCAATCTTAGTTTCTTGCTTGTTCTTCGTTTGCTCGCAGGAAACAGACCCTCGTGGTCAGGTTGATCGTGCTCCGGCGTGGTCAATAACCTCTCGGAGTTGGTTTAGCGATTGCTAAGGCGCGACGTCCTCGCACGTTCGTAGTCGGATCATCAAAGTCGACTTCCACCAAAGCGAAATCCACCATCTCATCGAAAGACCGGACACCTTTGCCTCTATCAAAATTCGTATGAAATTGGGTGATGAATGAAAACAGCATTTAAAACTAAGTTTGGATTATATGAGTGGTTAGTCATGCCTTTTGGGTTAACTAATGCAGCTAGTACTTTCATGAGGTTAATGAATGAAGTATTACGTGCTTTCATTGGACGATTTGTGGTAGTTTACTTTGATGACATATTGATTTATAGCAGATCTTTGGAAGAACATTTGGAACATTTACGTGCTGTTTTTATTGCTCTACGTGATGCACGTTTGTTTGGTAACCTTGGGAAGTGCACCTTTCGCACCGACCGAGTATCTTTTCTTGGCTATGTTGTTACTCCACAGGGAATTGAAGTTGATAAAGCCAAGATTGAAGCTATTGAGAGTTGGCCGCAACCCAAAACGGTCACACAAGTGAGGAGTTTTCTTGGCCTCGCTGGATTCTATAGGCGTTTTGTGAGAGATTTCAGCACCATTGCTGCACCTCTCAATGAGCTTACAAAGAAAGATGTGCCTTTTCTTTGGGGTACCGCACAGGAAGAAGCCTTCACGGTATTGAAAGATAAGTTGACACATGGTCCTTTACTCCAACTTCCTGATTTTAATAAGACTTTTGAGCTTGAATGTGATGCTAGTGGAATTGGATTAGGAGGTGTGTTATTACAAGATGGCAAACCTGTTGCATACTTATCTGAAAAATTGAGTGGGCCTAGTCTGAATTATTCTACTTATGATAAATAATTATATGCTCTTGTTCGGACTTTAGAAACATGGCAACATTATTCATGGCCTAAAGAATTTGTTATACATTCTGATCATGAATCTTTGAAACATATTAAAAGTCAAGCTAAACTGAATCGTAGACATGCTAAATGGGTTGAATTCATTGAGACTTTCCCTTATGTCATTAAACACAAGAAGAGAAAAGAAAATGTTATTGCTGATGCATTGTCTCGTCGCTATACTATGCTTTCACAACTTGACTTCAAAATATTTGGTTTGGAGACCATCAAAGATCAATATGTGCATGATGCTGATTTTAAAGATGTAATGCAGAATTGTAAAGAAGGAAGAATGTGGAACAAGTTTGTTGTTAACGATGGATTTGTGTTTCGTGCTAACAAGCTATGCATTCCAGCTAGCTCCGTTCGTCTTTTGTTGTTGCAGGAGGCGCATGGAGGAGGATTAATGGGACACTTTGGCGTGAAGAAGACGGAGGACGTACTTGCTACACATTTCTTTTGGCCAAAGATGAGACGGGATGTTGAGCGTTTTATTGCTCGCTGCACTACATGTCAAAAAGCTAACTCACGACTCAATCCTCATGGTTTATATATGCCTTTGCCTGTACCTAGTGTTCCTTGGGAGGATATATCTATGGACTTTGTTTTAGGTTTACCTCGAACAAAGAAGGGGAGGGATAGCATATTTGTTGTCGTGGATAGATTCTCGAAAATGGCACACTTTATACCATGTCATAAAAGCGATGATGCTGTTAATGTTGCTGATTTGTTCTTTCGTGAAATTATTCGCTTGCATGGTGTGCCAAATACTATTGTTTCAGATCGTGATACTAAATTTCTTAGCCACTTTTGGAGAAGTTTATGGGCTAAGTTGGGGACTAAACTGCTTTTTAGTACTACTTGTCACCCCCAAACTGATGGACAAACTGAAGTAGTCAATAGAACGTTGTCTACTATGCTTAGGGCTGTTTTGAAGAATAATAAGAAAATGTGGGAGGAATGCTTGCCTCATATTGAATTTGCTTATAATCGTTCATTGCATTCTACTACTAAGATGTGCCCTTTTGAAGTTGTGTATGGTTTCCTACCTCGTGCACCTATTGATTTGTTGCCTCTTCCATCTTCGGAGAAGGTTAATTTTGATGCTAAACAACGTGCTGAATTGATTTTAAAAATGCATGAGTTAACTAAGGAAAACATTGAGCGTATGAATGCTAAATATAAACTTGCTGGAGATAAGGGTAGAAAACATGTTGTGTTTGCACCTGGAGATCTTGTTTGGTTACATTTGCGTAAGGATAGATTTCCTGATTTGCGCAAATCAAAGCTGATGCCATGTGCTGATGGTCCCTTTAAGGTGTTAGAGAAAATAAATGATAATGCATATAAACTTGAGCTGCCTGCAGATTCTGGGGTTAGTCACACTTTTAACATTGCAGATTTGAAGCCTTATTTGGGTGAGGAAGATGAACTTCCGTCGAGGACGACTTCATTTCAAGAAGGGGAGGATGATGAGGACATCAATACAATTGTTACACCCACAGCCCCTGCTGCTATACATACTGGACCAATTACTAGAGCTCGTGCACGCCAACTAAATTACCAGGTACTTTCGTTTCTTGGTAATGATTCTAATGTTCATGAGAATATGATGCTGCCTAAATTGGATACATTTGTTTTGCTTACAAATGAAGGGCCTAGCTTGGAGAAGGATGAACATTGGAGCAAGAACAAGCCTGGAGATGATGGCATGCGCAAGGGAAACAAGAACGGAGTTACAAGTGATGATTTCAGGACTTTGAAGCCACCATAATGGGTGCATGAAGCCTTGGACGAAATATACAAGATGTCACTTCATAAATTTCGTCCCGAGGCTATTTTAGGTGCTGCGTCACCTTATTATTGGGCCAGGCCCATGTAATTTCGAAATACATAAGTATAGGCTATTTTTAGAGTCCGTATGTGTGGGGAAACAAGAGATAGGGTTGATTTTGGACCCCTCCATCAAGGGCCACGAAATTCCCCCCTCTTCCTCCATATATACAGCCCTTAGGGCATCGTTTAGACTTTGGGTTTTGTTTAGATTAAAAGTTCGCCATAGCTGCAACTTCGCGTACTTCGTTTGTGTTCAACGACCAGACAAAGGCGTCACAGAACCCCACCTTGATCAATAAAGCTTTCATCTTATATTCGCAATATCCAGATTGCAATCTTAGTTTCTTGCTTGTTCTTCATTTGCTCGCAGGAAACAGACCCTCGTGGTCAGGTTGATCGTGCTCCGGCGTGGTCAATAACCTCTCGGAGTTGGTTTAGCGATTGCTAAGGCGCGACGTCCTCGCACGTTCGTAGTCGGATCGTCAAAGTCGACTTCCACCAAAGCGATATCCATCATCTCATCGAAAGACGGGACACCTTTGCCTCTATCACAGTCATTCCCTATGCATTAGTCATAGGTTCTATAAACTATGCTATGATGTGTACCAGACCTATTGTATACCTTAGCATGATTTTGGCCATGGAGTACAATAGTGATCTAGGAGTAGATCACTAGACAGCGGTCGAAATTATCCTTAGAGTACTAAGGAAATATTTCTCCGTTATGGAGGTGATAAAAGAGTTCGTCATAAAGAGTTACGTCGATGCAAGCTTTTGACACCGATCTAGATGACTCTAAGTCTCGATCTAGATACATATTGAAAGTGGGAGCAATTAGCTAGAGTAGCTCCGTGGAGAGTATTGTAGACATAGAAATTTGCAAAATACATAAGGATCTGAATGTTGCAGACCTGTAGACAAAACTTCTCTCACAAGCAAAACATGATCACTCTTTGGGTGTTAATCACATAGCGATGTGAACTAGATTATTGACTCTAGAAAACCCTTTGGGTATTAGTCACATAAAGATGTGAACTAATCACATAAATATGTGAACTATTGGTGTGAAATCACATGACAATTTGAACTAGATTATTAACTCTAGTGCAAGTGGGAGATTGAAGGAAATATGCCCTAGAAGCAATAATAAAGTTGTTATTTATATTTCCTTATATCATGATAAATGTTTATTATTCATGCTAGAATTGTATTAACCGGAAACTTAGTACATGTGTGAATACATAGACAAACAAAGTGTCCCTAGTATGCCTCTACTTGACTAGCTCGTTAATCAAAGATGGTTAAGTTTCCTAGCCATAGACATGTGTTGCCATTTGATGAATGGGATCACATCATTAGAGAATGATGTGATGGACAAGACCCATCCGTTAGCTTAGCACTATGATCGTTTAGTTTATTGCTATTGCTTTCTTCATGACTTATATATGTTCCTATGACTACGAGATTATGCAACTCCCGAGTACCAGAGGAACACTTAGTGTGCTATCAAACGTCACTACATAACTGGGTGATTATAAAGATGCTCTACAGGTGTCTTCGATGGTGTTTGTTGAGTTGGCATAGATCGAGATTAGGATTTGTCACTCCGATTGTCGGAGAGGTATCTCTGAGCCCTCTCGGTAATGCACATCACTATAAGCCTTGCAAGCAATGTAACTAATGAGTTAGTCATGCGATGATGCATTACGGAACGAGTAAAGAGACTTGCCGGTGACAAGATTGAACTAGGTATGATGATACCGACGATCGAATCTCGGGCAAGTAACACACCGATGACAAAGGGAACAATGTATGTTGTTATGCGGTTTGACCAATAAAGATCTTTGTAGAATATGTAGGAGCCAATATGAGCATCCAGGTTCTGCTATTGGTTATTAACCGGAGATGTGTCTCGGTCATGTCTACATAGTTCTCGAACCCGTAGGGTCCGCATGCTTAATGTTCGATGATGAGTTGTATTATGAGTTATGTGATTTGATGTAGTGAAGGTTGTTCGAAGTCCCGGATGAGATCACAGACATGACGCGGAGTCTCGAAATGGTCGATACGTAAATATTGATATATTGGAAGGCTATATTTGGTCATCGGAAAGGTTTCGAGTGATTCGAGTATTTTTTGGAGTATCGGAGAGTTATGGGAATTCACCGGGGGAAGTAGTGGGCCTTAATGGGCCATATGGGAAAGGAGAGAAGGGTCTCAAGGGGTGGCCGCCCCCCCCCCCATGGCAAGTTCGAATTGGACTAGGGAGGGGGTGGCTCCCCTCTCTCTTTCCTTCTCCCTCTCCTACTCCTTCCCTCTCCCCCTTCTTGGAAAAGGAAGGGGACTCCAACTAGGATGGAAAATCCTAGTTGGACTCCCCCTATAGGCGCGCCCCTCCTAGGATGGCCTCCTCTTCCCCCCTCCTTTATATATGTGGGCAAGGGGGCACCCCAAAGGCACTCTAAGATTTGTCTTAAACGTGTGCGGTGCCCCCCTCCACAGTTTTCCACCTCGGTCATATTGTCATAGTACTTAGGCGAATCCCTGCATCGGTAGCTTCATCACCACCGTCACCATGCCGTCGTGCTGACGAAAGTCTCCCTCGGCCTCAACTGGATCAAGAGTTCGAGGGACGTCACCGAGCTGAACGTGTGCAGATCGCGGAGGTGACGTGCGTTCAGTACTTGGATCGGTTGGATCGCGAGGGTACTAAACGCTTCCGCTTTCGATCTACGAGGGTACGTAGACACACTCTCCCCTCTCATTGCTATGCATCCCTAGATAGATGTTGCGTGATTGTAGGAATTTTGAAATACTGCATTCCCCAACAAGTGCGCCTTGGAGACTCATGTAGTGGCCATTACAAGGCAGAGGAACAGCCATCATTAAGCACCACCATCTGGTCGAATTCTGACCTCCCCCTCTCCTATAAATAGTACCCATAGGTGCACCTCCCAGTCCTCACCCCCTACCGAGAAAACCCCTCTCTTCCTCGCCCTCCTATGCGAGCAATTGCTAGTCGGAGTTCGGCAACTCTGGCAGCCGCTCCACGCCGTCACGGGACGAGGCCGAGCCCGGAACATTGCCTAATGGACTCCCCCCATCGACCTCTTCGCTGTTCTTCTGCTACTTGACTTCGGGGGCCTTCTTCCACAACTCCGGCGACCTTCTTCCCCAACTCCGGCGACCAACTCCTGCAAGCCTCCTCTAAATTACATAAGTCATTTGTAGAAAAATATCTAAACTTCGGAAATTCGTATCTCCCAAACCGTATGTCCGATTTCGACAAATAAGATATCCCCGGAATAGTTGGAACCTTAGTTTTTAATGAAATTATATAATTTCCCTTTGGAGAAATCTAAAATTTATTTTTGATTTAAATGGTATATTGAATATTTTTCCATATCTTTTAATCTACAATTCATATCAAAAAGCTTATTATACAAAAATTGGTCATTAGAACCATACCTATCTGGTGGGACCCATAACTTAATTTTTCAACCATGCTTAGTTCATATTTTAGCCTCTACACCATTGAATCACTTTCTTTACTCACATTTAACATCTTCGACCAATTAAATGTTATGCTTACATAAATCTCTTAGATCCCTAGAAAACCTCTCTGGTCATATGTTAGTACCACAAAAAAATGTAGTCAGTAAATTATTAGTTTCAGTTTCCTAAACTCATATAACTTTCAATTCCCACAGTCGACCACAGGTCTAATATTCTAAATAGTTTCTTTATGGAAATTTGGTTATAAAAACATTTCTCTCAGTCATTCTATATTGACACCATGATCTTACCTTGAACCAATTTGAACCACCCTAGAATAAAATCTACGAAATATTCCCATTCAAAGAAACTTCTTATCTCAACCTTAGCCATGACTCAATAATTTTCATAAGGATGTATTTATATTGTTAATTTGAATCTTTCATTTGGATTTGTTGTGTGTTGAAGTATTTTGTTTTATCGTTAGATATATCATGAAGTGAAGGAGTGACGATAACAAGCAGGGAATCAATTGAAGACTCAGGCAAGTTGCAAATTGATCATGCTTTGACATATATTTTCATAATATGCATATCCCTTTAACTTTTAATACTATCCATGTTTTACAAAAGTTTTACAAAGTATTATTACTAGCTAGAGCCATAGGTTCAAGACTTGCAACCATGCTTGGCCACGCTTGCACAAAATGGGTGCGATGAAAACCAAAATTCTTTTAAACCTTTAAACTTGCCTCTTTTGGGGCAATGTTTTGTGAAAAACTTTTGAAAAAACCCATATATTATTTTACTTCTAGTCCTTGGGCGGAATGGTATGACGGGAGCGTCTACAAGTGATTGCGCCCATCGGGGTCTTGAAGTGAATGCGCCCGACTGGGGTCTTGCACACAGGTTTTTGGTGGGGACCATCGTCCACGGGAATGAGATCTTCCAAGTATAGTTCGATGTAGCTTCCAGTACAGCTACATGCTACTATGGGCTCTAGCTTAGCTTAGTACTAACGGGAAACCCTTACCTCAAGACCGCCATCGTAGAGGGGCTTTCATTTCCTAAGTTTCGGGCGCCTTGGTCAGGTATAGGGGGCTGTTACAAAAGGCTTCGTCACAATCTCATCCTAGTCGTACACCCAAGTGTGTAACGATAAACGGGGTTGGTTCTGTCATGTGGGGAACGTGTACGACCTCTGCAGAGGGTTTAACCTAATCGATTAGCCATGCCCCGGTTACGGGCAATTTTGAGCAACTGAAGACTTGGAATGAAGAAGAATCTCCCCTTTCTTTCCTAAAAGTCTGTTTTAAGGGTTTAAAGTTGAGGAATGAGCACAATGAATGTGTTTCATTTCAACCATATTTATGTTTTACCAAAATTTGGAGAATGAGCACTCGTGCGTATATCCAAGTGTCTCACTCCTACCTTTTAAACTAAAAACTATTTATTTCAAAGAAAGTTTACAAAATTTAGTATAGGAGAAAATTGGCTTTATGTAAGGAAACTTCCACCAATACTTACCCTGCATATATATTCTGTTAAACTTTGCAACCTGCGAGTACTTTCCACATACTCATCTACAACTCTCATGTGCAGATCTTGACAGATTAATTAAAAGACGACAGGGTTATGGTCTACACTCAACGAGCCCAGTGACGTTGATGGAGCCCTAACTTACCGACTACGTATAATTCCACTGTATTATATGCCAGCTTGAGCTTTGCCTAAGGTATGATTTATATGTATTTGGATCTATCATTGTAGTAGAATGATGTATGTCTTCTGATATTCATTTTTGTTACTGTGTGTGCTAGCTATGATCCAGGGATGGCACGGTGAGCATAGAGACTTGGATTCTACTAAATCCGGGTCGTGACAAAATGGTACCAGAGCATATGTTGACTGTAGGACGTGACCCTAGAAATGGCTTAGGAATAGGAATACCTTGATAGGACAACTTATATTTTCAGTAGTATTAATAGCATTCTCGTATTTTTTTTACTAAGTTCTCATCTACTTTTTAAAACTTAGATGTCAATTGCCTATGGACTCCAATGACCTAGGAATTGATATGGATTTTCAAGAGCCTAAAGGTTACTTCGTGGAAATGATGCTAAAACAAAGGCGTCTCCAATACTGAAGTTACATCCAACAGGTTTAAGAAAAGTGAAGACACTCAAGACTAAGACGGATGTGAAGAAGCTGAAGGTTACCACTACAAAGGAATATCCCACATAAGTCAGTAGTGTCCAACCCAACCATGAGAGTTGTGAAATAAATGAAAGAGTGCAAGTAATGTACCCGACCATGCCAACTCATGTTGATGAGGGTACCATAGGAATTGTTTGTTTGAAATCTATGAGTGCAATTTGGATTTTGTTGGAGTTCTTCGCCATTGATTGGATTCTTGTTGTCATTTGACTTGAGTGATTTAAAATCTTTCATTATTAGGATAGGAACTCCGTACGTTGTATTATTTACCCTGAGAGATGCAAGTTACAGATGATTAACAGGATACCTTCAAACAGGCGAAGCATCACACACTGAAGACTTCAAAGAACTGAAGGATTGAAGACTTCACGATGAAACCATAGTAAACGAGCCAATTATAAATGCTAAGAACATTGAGATAGGAGTTGGCTGTTGATTGTGGTGTGTGTGTGTCCATCTCTTTTCCTTCCTAAGCTCTATATCACCTAGACCAAAACCTTGAACCATGGACGAACCAACCACTAAACTTTTCCTCGTGGAAACAACCACATTTCTTCGAAGGAGATACATACCTTGTTGTTTTGAACTCTACCCTTCCTTTTCACCTGCAGATGGCAACCCTTTACGATTCATTGCACAAGGGCCCAGAAATGATCATGACTTTGACTAGTGACCATGATTTTCCAAAAATCCCGAAGGATATGATGGGACATATTCACCTTGAAGGAGATGCAGTCTACAAGGGTTATCCTTTCATTGAAAATGGAGTGGAACTTTGGTACGTGGAAGTACACCTCTTCGTGAAAAAGGAGTTGTCTAAAGACTACTGGGCAATACTTCTTCATTTCCCGAGTACCTCGAACCACCTTCTTTGACTCTGTTCATGAAGCTGCCATGGAAGCCAAACATCAGATTGAAGAAATCCTTGAAGCCAGACTCTGTCATGCCCAAGAGTACTTGAGGGAAGTATATGCTGAGCTGATGGACATGAAGTTCATGGCCGCCGAGAACAAATAAAGGATTAATGATCACTGATACGCGTCGGTGCTATACAAACGGTTTTTAACCCCTTTCCGCGACGGCATTTGGAACCATTGCCAAGTGAGTGTGGGCGATAGGGGGGTCATTCCCACACGACCCAGAAACCGTCGGGGATAGGCCCTCCTGGGACACAGGCTGGGGTAAAATGAGCTCGTGCGTGATCGGGCGAGGCATCGAAACCCAATCATTTCCGTTTGTATGTACATCCCACACGGTGAATCCTAGAAAAACATTTCCGTTTGTATGTATATCACACACAGTCAATCCAAGGAATACATTTTCGTTCTTATGTATATCCCACACAGTCAATCCAGGGAAAACGTTTCCGTTCGTATGTACATCCCACATAGTCAATCCAGGGAAAATGTTTCCGTTCGAATGCACTTCCCACACAGTTAAACCAGGGAAAACATTTCCGTTCGTATGTACATCCCACACAGTCAATCCAGGGAAAACGTTTCTGTTTGTATGTACATCACACACGCTCTGCCTTGGTTAACCGTTTGCTTTTATCAACTACATCACACACGATTTGATGAAGAAAATTGTGTGGCATCGGGCTATTCATCACAAGCGCTTTTACTGCTAGAACCGTTTGCAAAGTTCCATGACACATTTAGCAGGTTTATTAGTTTACAATTAATAATTCCAGTATTACGCAAATTCACATTTCATATCGAACAGCTGTTTGCCAATTTCATATCAGGCACATAAATATATTTTAACATCATAGTACGATAGCTACCTAAAAACAGCACAGTGCAACATATATCTATTTCAACTTCATAAGAACAATATTAGAACAATATATTCATTTCCCTAATCGAGATCATCTAGGCTCGCCTTATCCACCACTACTTTCAGTTCAGTAAGAACCTGTTTTGCACTGGCCAATTGGGAAAGTGCCTCCTCCTTCGCCAACACCATCTTAGCAAAGTCTCGTTTAAAAAAATCTAAGCTCATTCTCCACTTTCCTCTTTTTATCCCGCATCTTCAAATATTCTTCAGCGTTAACAACACTTTCTCTAAGCCTACCTCTGTTCTCTTCCTCATACATGCTTAAGAGCTTTGCTAGGCACATCTTCAAAGACTGTGGCAACTCTTCATCAACCCACTCCAAGTAAGAACACTTCCGTTCATCATATAATACTTAAAACTAGATCTGTAACAATTGTAGGGGAAATGTGTTTATAGCAACATAGAAAATCACCAATGCTTATTTTGAAAAACTGAAGAAACATATTAATTATGACATATCTTCTCAAAAAGATCAATGTGCAAATGAATTAATTGCTACTGAGGCAACAACCAAATTCTGAAACATCAGAAGCTATAATTAACTACAACAACGCTATAAGTTCTTACTCATCTACAACAAATAACAAATTGAACAATTTATGAGAAAGGTAAATATAACTACAACAACATAGCGACAGTGTTTGGATGACAGCAAATTGATACTAACAGGTGTGTACATGCTCAAATTTAGTAACATAGAACTAATAGCACTAAGGTGGTCCACTATGTATGCCAAAAACTGGTGTAAACATAACTGTTGCTACATCTCGCACCGGTGCCCTGCACTGGCGAGCCGATTGATAGAGGCAAAGGTGTCCCGTCTTTCGATGAGATGATGGATATCGCTTTGGTGGAAGTCGACTTTGACGATCCGACTACGAACGTGCGAGGACGTCGCGCCTTAGCAATCGCTAAACCAACTCCGAGAGGTTATTGACCACGCCGGAGCACGATCAACCTGACCACGAGGGTCTGTTTCCTGCGAGCAAACGAAGAACAACCAAGAAACTAAGATTGCAATCTGGATATTGCGAATATAAGATGAAAGCTTTATTGATCAAGGTGGGGTTTTGTGACGCCTTTGTCTGGTCGTTGAACACAAACGAAGTACGCGAAGTTGCAGCTATGGCGAACTTTTAATCTAAACAAAACCCAAAGTCTAAACGATGCCCTAAGGGCTGTATATATGGAGGAAGAGGGGGGAATTTCGTGGCCCTTGGTGGAGGGGTCCGAAATCAACCCTATCTCTTGTTTCCCCACACATACGGACTCTAAAAATAGCCTATACTTATGTATTTCGAAATTACATGGGCCTGGCCCAATAAAAAGGTGACGCAGCACCTAAAATAGCCTCGGGACGAAATTTATGAAGTGGCATCTTGTATATTTCGTCCAAGGCTTCATGCACCCATTATGGTGGCTTCAAAGTCCTGAAATCATCACTTGTAACTCCGTTCTTGTTCCCCTTGCGCATGCCATCATCTCCATGCTTGTTCTTGCTCCAATGTTCATCCTTCTCCAAGCTAGGCCCTTCATTTGTAAGCAAAACAAATGTATCCAATTTAGGCAGCATCATATTCTCATGAACATTAGAATCATTACCAAGAAACGAAAGTACCTGGTAATTTAGTTGGCGTGCACGAGCTCTAGTAATTGGTCCAGTATGTATAGCAGCAGGGGTTGTGGGTGTAACAATTGTATTGATGTCCTCATCACCGATGCTTCAAAAAAAAATCAGGGACCCGGACTCCGGATTACCTAGTTGCTCCAATGCCCAGTTCCTTCGTGCCATAAAGATTTATTATTTTACTGCTTGTTTGCTCGGATGTGTGGACCAAAGTTGGCTGCACAAATTGTTGAAGCGGAGCCAAATAATTTTCTAGTGGCACCGCTGATGAGATGGCAACAATTTTAGATACTAGGTACAAACTATGACACTGTCTTAGGATGCGTTTGGTTGAAGGTGTGGTATGAATGTGTTGGTACCGTGACAGTGTCTGAATCACATCTAACAGATGATTTGTAACAACGAAAGAGGGTCTAACGTTCTCTGCACATGCCAGAAACTTCCTCCCACTGTCCATAGATTCAAACGCAACTAGCTTCACACATGGATATTGATGGTGACAACGAGCAGATAGATCTTCAGCCACCCCGCTCCATTCGTTGCCACTGATGGTCCTAGGTAGCTATAAGAGGAAGAAATGACTCAAACCGACTGCCGGGAAAAAATCCTTCATTCCAAGTCATAGCCCGAGAGAGAGAAGAGAGGCCTACCTGGGTGGTGAAGGAGTCGTTGGAGGAGGAGGAACCGCTGGAGAGGTCTTTGAAGAAGACCATGGTGACCCTATTGGTAGGATGCGAGACGGCGAGCGAGGAAGCGGCTATAGCTTAGGAAGGAAGGAAGGAGGAAGTAAGGGAAATGTGACATGTGGTTGGGGAGAAAAGGGGGTGGGGAAGGGGGAGGGGGCGGGGGTAGATATTTTGGCGGTAGGCCAAAATTTTGGAAATGTGAAGGGAAACTTTGCGCGCGGTGCCACTGGACACCATTCACTTTGAACGATTGTGTGCATCGCAAACGACTCTTCTGCTTTACGCGCATGGGATGAGTTTGACAATTCAAATTTTGGTGGAAATTTCCCCGGGTACGTCATTGCATAATTTAACATCACTTGCTAATTTGGGCACACAAAAAGTGTACAACAGACAGACCACACTTACTGAATCGAGCAATTTTAGTAATTAAACAGAGCTAGTTGACCTAAACATTGCTCTAAGAAAAGACCAGCATTAAAAAGCCTGAGTATGCATAATTTTAACAAATCGCCTGCCGCACCGGCCTATGCATCGCCGGTGTGAGATGAGACGTCGATGACTTGTCCCAGCGACATGCCGCCGTTGGTCGACTCCGCATCCCCCTTGCTGAAGTGATAGAGGCGAGGTGTCCCAATCTTTCGATGAGATGATAACTATCGATTTGGTGGAGACGACTTTGACGATCTAACTACAAACATGCACGAGTTGCGCCTTAGCAATTGCTAAACCAACTCCGAGAGGTTATTGACCACGCTGGAGCACGATCAACCTGACCACGAAGGTCTATTCCTGCAAGCAATCGAAGAACAAGCAAGAATATGATTAAGCAATCTGAATATTGCGAGTATGGATGAAGTATTGATAAAAGTGGGGTTTCATAAGCGGTCTTGGTCTGGTCGTTGGACACAAATGAAGTACACGAAGTTGCAGTGATGGATAACTTTTAACTAAATAAAACCCAAGTCTAAACGATGCCTTAAGGGCTATATTTATAGGGAAAAAAGATGGGATTTTGTCCACCCTTGGAAAGGTGGGACTAAAACACCTCCTAAGTCCTTTCCCCCTACAATATGGACTCTAAAAATAGAATACATGGGCCTGGCCCAAAATAAGGTCGCGCAACACCAATAATAAGCTATGGACGAAATTTATGAAAGCTCATCTTGTATATTTCGTCCATCTTCTTGTATGTCATCATGGTGGCTTCAAAGTCCCGAAATCTCCACTTGAACCTCTGTTCCTGTTCTCTTCGCACGCACCTTCTTCCTTGTGCTTGACCATGCTCCAATGTTCAACCTTCTTGTCCATGCTTGGCCCTTCAATTGCAAGCAACACAAACGTATCTAAGTTAGGCAGCATCATATTCTCATGAACACTAGAAACATTACCAAGAAACGGAAGTCCTGATAATTTAACTGGCATATCTGAGCTCTAGCAACTGTTCTAAGAGGTAAAAAAGCAGGGGATATGGGTGTAACTGTGGTGGCCATGTCCTCATCATCCTGCCCTTCTTGAAAATAAAGCCGTCCTCGGTGTTGCTTAATCTGAAATCTGTCTAACAAAAGAGACAAGGTGTACACGTTGTATATGTATATGTCATCCATTTTCACTAATCTCAGTTGGGGCACATGTGACACAGTTATACAAGAGCACCCTTCAAAAGTCGTGAAATATAAAGCCAATATATTATCACAAGAAGTCAAAGGCATGAAAATATTGCAACTCAGTTTGCACATATAAGTGAAGCTCTTATTCATATCAAAAGATTGACAATGCTTATCATTAAACCATCCTAACATTGATGAATCATCACCAAGATTAGATGTCATATCAAAATGATTAAACATTGGCACAATTATTTCCAAAAGTATTTGATCCAAATATGAGTTATTCCCTGATTCACATGATTCTTTTGCTTCAATAGTTAATTCAACGGGTTCACTCAAAATTGTTTGATCACATGGCAAAGTCAAATCATGAACATAATCCTCTAAAATAGCTGGTGTGATCAAGTAGTAGGTAGCTCATCGCATGGTTCATTTAAATTGACAAGGCATTCATCATATTCATGTGGAGATGGAAGATCGGTACCTTTGTCCTTACCTCTTATGATCAATAAAGATGATGTAGGCACTCTAGGTGGCGACACGGCACATGGTGGAGGTGATGTAGTGCTCTTAACAATGGATGTTATTTTCATAGGAGACGCAGTGGTGGAAGGAACACCCGTCACAACTCTTGGGATTTGCCCGTTCCGCTTGTTTGTCTTGTGGCAACACGTCTTATTATCTCCTATTCAGCTTTGCAAGCAAGACGAAACAAACGGTCCATAGGATAACATGTTTCATGAATTAGTATATCCTGAATGTCACGATTTAATCCTCCCCAAAATCTATCCATAAAATCTTCTTCACTTTCTTCTAAAGAGGAATGCATCAAGGTTGTTTGTAAAGTATCATAATATTTTGTTATGGTGTCACTACCTTGTTTCAAATGTTGCAACTTTTTAATCATGTCACGTGTATAATAAGCGGGAACGAATGTATGTCGCATGGCAAGTTTCAAATCATCCCAAGAAGTAGGTATATCATTAGGGTGTAACCGACAATATTCACTCTACCAAACTATAGCATAACCAGTGAAAGAACCAACCACAACCTTAACTTTTTTACGTTCATCAAAATTATTGGAAGCAAATATATTATTTATGTCAAACTCCCATTCAATATATAAAGCAGGTCTAAAACGGCCATTAAATGGTGTTATAGAAATAGTAACCTGATCATGTGCATCTAGATGTTTGTGAATCTCTCGTGACGGTTGTGGTATTTGCATAGGTGGTGGAACGTCTCCCGCGAACGAGAAAGCCCATGAATTGACTCTGGATCTTGTCATGATTAGTAGAAACAAGAAACAAAATCCAAAAATAATGTTCCTATGAACGAATGGGAAGTGGTGGTAAAACGCTCACAATATAGCAAATCAAGGTCTTACAAGTTCTTACCATGCAACAGGTGGTGATCGGCAATCAGCGATGTCAAATAACTCCAAAGGTTGGGTAAAGCGATTGCCAGGTGAGCGTATGTATACACGGTGTAGAAATATGTGGAGCTGGGTTGGCTTTATATATGTGAAAAAAATGCTACAGCCACGTTAATGAATGCAAGCTGAAAATTCGTTCAAAGTGGTCGAGTGCTGGTCCTAGGCTAGACTGTGCTAGAGACGCGAGCCTAAGACACACACAAGTTCACGAAAAAAACTAAGCGACGGAATGGTGGTGTGAAGATGGACAACCTCCGGATCTCTGTGGAGACCACACTTGTACGTGCAAAAAATAGGTGAAGGGCCCGCGGCAACAATATATATGTTTCTGAAACGCTAAGTCACCAATCTGCAATGTACAGTCCAACGAAACAAATTCCCAAAAGCTCTCACGTAAAAAAATGATGTGGCCACCTTTTTTTCAAAACAATCACTCCAAAAATACACGGTTCAACGTGTAACACTTGGTGTGAACCAAACTGCTCACATGCAATCAGAAATCCAGAGCTCTTTTTTCTCTCTCCCTACAACTGATCAAAAGAAACTTGTATCAAAGGACGTCACCAACTTGCTAGTTTTTTCAAGAGAAAACGTGATAGACTAGTACTAGTACATGCTGGGACTTTCCTTGGAGATATAAACAAGGCAAAAAAAACTTATCCGAACTTGCCTTTTTTTAACTAATGAAATCTTCTAATCGAAGAACCTTTTTCTTTTTTTAATCAATCAAAATCCTTCCAAATTTGTCACGTTGTCTCCTTCTATACTTTCTTGTAATACACAAACGAATTTGTGTATACTTTCCTTCCCCACTCACGGGATTTCTTTCCAGAAGCAAACAACTCACGTGGGCGTCCTTCCAATGTCTTTCCTTTTCAAACTCTAACTTGGATGGCTAGAACAGTTTCCAAACAAAATGTGGAGTGATGATTTCGTGGGAGCCAATATAAGGATGGATATGGACTCTTTCTTTACTTCCTCTTTCTCGCTATTTTTTTTGCGGTTGGTCCCTTCCTTCCTTAGCAACACAACTTTCCAAATAGAATAGTTTCCTTTTGTGGCGAATAACATGCAGATTTCTGGGAACCCGAAGCAATCAGATTTAATGCCTTCCAAACTCAATCTCCCTTCTGATAGAGGCAAAGGTGTCCCGTCTTTCGATGAGATGATGGATATCGCTTTGGTGGAAGTCCACTTTGATGATCCGACTACGAACGTGCGAGGACGTCGCGCCTTAGCAATCGCTAAACCAACTCCGAGAGGTTATTGACCACACCGGAGCACGATCAACCTGACCACGAGGGTCTGTTTCCTGCGAGCAAACGAAGAACAAGCAAGAAACTAAGATTGCAATCTGGATATTGCGAATATAAGATGAAAGCTTTATTGATCAAGGTGGGGTTCTGTGACGCCTTTGTCTGGTCGTTGAACACAAACGAAGTACGCGAAGTTGCAGCTATGGCGAACTTTTTAATCTAAACAAAACCCAAAGTCTAAACGGTGCCCTAAGGGCTGTATATATGGAGGAAGAGAGGGGGAATTTCGTGGCCCTTGGTGGAGGGGTCCGAAATCAACCCTATCTCTTGTTTCCCCACACATACGGACTCTAAAAATAGCCTATACTTATGTATTTCGAAATTACATGGGCCTGGCCCAATAAAAAGGTGACGCAGCACCTATAATAGCCTCGGGACGAAATTTATGAAGTGGCATCTTGTATATTTCGTCCATGGCTTCATGCACCCATTATGGTGGCTTCAATGTCCTGAAATCATCACTTGTAACTCCGTTCTTGTTCCCCTTGCGCATGGCATCATCTCCATGCTTGTTCTTGCTCCAATGTTCATCCTTCTCCAAGCTAGGCCCCTTAATTTGTAAGCAAAACAAATGTATCCAATTTAGGCAGCATCATATTCTCATGAACATTAGAATCATTACCAAGAAACGAAAGTACCTGATAATTTAATTGGCGTGCGCGAGCTCTAGTAATTGGTCCCGTATATGTAGCAGTAGGGGCGGTGGGTGTAACAATGGTATTGATGTCCTCATCATCCTCCCCTTCTTGAAATGAAGTCGTCCTCAACGGAAACTCATCTTCCTCGCCCAAATAAGGCTTCAAATCTGCAATGTTAAAAGTGGGACTAACCCCAAAATCTGCAGGCAGCTCAAGTTTATATGCATTCTCATTTATTTTCTCTAACACCTTAAAGGGACCATCAGCACGTGGCATTAGCTTTGATTTGCGCAAATCAGGAAATCTATCCTTACGCAAATGTGATGAGGACATCAATACAATTGTTACACCCACAGCCCCTGCTACTATACATACTGGACCAATTACTAGAGCTCGTGCACGCCAACTAAATTACCAGGTACTTTCGTTTCTTGGTAATGATTCTAATGTTCATGAGAATATGATGCTGCCTAAATTGGATACATTTGTTTTGCTTACAAATGAAGGGCCTAGCTGGGAGAAGGATGAACATTGGAGCAAGAACAAGCATGGAGATGATGGCATGCGCAAGGGAAACAAGAACGGAGTTACAAGTGATGATTTCAGGACTTTGAAGCCACCATAATGGGTGCATGAAGCCTTGGACGAAATATACAAGATGCCACTTCATAAATTTCGTCCCGAGGCTATTTTAGGTGCTGCGTCACCTTATTATTGGGCCAGGCCCATGTAATTTCGAAATACATAAGTATAGGCTATTTTTAGAGTCCGTATGTGTGGGGAAACAAGAGATAGGGTTGATTTCGGACCCCTCCACCAAGGGCCACGAAATTCCCCCCTCTTCCTCCATATATACAGCCCTTAGGCATCGTTTAGACTTTGGGGTTTGTTTAGATTAAAAGTTCGCCATAGCTGCAACTTCGCGTACTTCGTTTGTGTTCAACGACCAGACAAAGGCGTCACAGAACCCCACCTTGATCAATAAAGCTTTCATCTTATATTCGCAATATCCAGATTGCAATCTCAGTTTCTTGCTTGTTCTTCGTTTGCTCGTAGGAAACAGACTCTCGTGGTCAGGTTGATCGTGCTCCGACGTGGTCAATAACCTCTCGGAGTTGGTTTAGCGATTGCTAAGGCGCGACGTCCTCGCACGTTCGTAGTCGGATCGTCAAAGTCGACTTCCACCAAAGCGATATCCATCATCTCATCGAAAGACGGGACACGTTTGCCTTTATCAAGTGGTATCAGATTTCCAGGTTGCTCGGTGAGATTTTATAGTTTTTCGTAGTTTAGATCGAGTCTGTTCTTCATACCTACAGTCCACGAAAAAGCCACAAAAAAAATTAGGGTTAGTTCATCATATTCGAACCAATCTGAGCCTTTGCATAATCTTTTTAGGGTTTTGCTTTGTTGAATTTGCGGTTGCATCGTCGGTCTAGTTGCTGGTCTTAGAGTCTAGTCTTTTAGAGTTTCGAGTTCTGGTCATAAGTTGTCGCGCCGCCGCCGCACCATCATCATCGCCCCTGCCATCTACCACCACCGCTCCGAATCCGTATCCATATACCACCACCAATCCGTGTCCATATACGACCACCGGTCCATATCCATATACTACCACCGCTACCACCACCGCTGCCATATACCACCACCATATATCCACCACCAATCCGAGTTCCTCGCTTATTAGGTTTGTTTTCTAGATCCATCTAGTTTCCGATTCGTGTTTCCTTGCCGGAGTAGGTTTCGGAAAAAAAAGAGTCGGGAAACCACGCTCCGTTTAGGCCCAAAAATTTTCGAAAACGCATTTTTCGAAAAAATTTCTGGGTATCCTATTTTTAGGTGTTTCTGAGTGTTTTGAGACAGGTGCCATTATAGGAAGTTTTTTTTTGACCCGTTTCCAGTTTTTGGGTCCGGGCAGTCGAAAAAAAAAATTGGTCGAATTTTTTTTTTCGTGCCCATCCTGTCAGTTTGACTAGGAAGAGTTTTGAGACACTCGCCATTATA